>NC_053026.1:310386567-310540198 GCF_003073215.2 Triticum urartu
CCTCCTCCTGGCCGGCCGCACCCCCCCTTGATCCTTTATATACGGGGGCAAGGGGCACCCCTAGAGACACAAGTTGATCCACGTGATCATATTCTTAGCCGTGTGCGGTGCCCCCTTCCACCATAGTCCTCGATAATATTGTAGCGGTGTTTAGGCGAAGCCCTGCTGCAGTAGTACATCAAGATCATCACCACGCCGTCGTGCTGACGGAACTCTTCCCCGACACTTTGCTGGATCGGAGTCCGGGGATCGTCATCGAGCTGAACGTGTGCTAGAACTCGGAGGTGCCGTAGTTTCGGTGCTTGATCGGTCGGGCCGTGAAGACGTACGACTACATCAACTAAACGCTTTCGTTGTTGATCTACAAGGTACGTAGATCATACTCTCCCCTCTCGTTGCTATGCATCACCATGATCTTGCGTGAGCATAGGAAATTTTTGAAATTACTACGAAACCCAACAGTTTCGTACCCTACCATAATCTCTTCGTTTATTCTCCGCTATTAGTGACTTTGGAGTGACTCTTTGTTGCATGTTGAGGGATAGTTATATGATCCAATTATGTTATTATTGTTGAGGGAACTTGCACTAGTGAAAGTATGAACCCTAGGCCTTGTTTCAACGCATTGCAATACCGTTTGTGCTCACTTTTATCATTAGTTACCTTGCTGTTTTTATATTTTCATATCACAAAAACCATTATCTACTATCCATATTGCACTTATATCACCATCTCTTCGCCGAACTAGTGCACCTATACAATTTACTATTGTATTGGGTGTGTTGGGGACACAAGAGATTCTTTGTTATTTGGTTGCAGGGTTGCTTGAGAGAGACCATCTTCATCCTACGCCTCCTACGGATTCATAAACCTTAGGTCATCCATTTGAGGGAAATTTGCTACTGTCCTACAAACCTCTGCACTTGGAGGCCCAACAATGTCTACAAGAAGAAGGTTGTGTAGTAGACATCAAGCTCTTTTCTGGCGCCGTTGCTGGGGAGGTTAGCGCTTGAAGGTATATCTTTAGATCCTGCAATCGAATCTTTTTGTTTCTTGTTTTAGCACTAGTTTAGTTTATAAAAGAAAACTACAAAAAATATGGAATTGAGTTTGCCTCATACACTTCATCTTATTAATATCTTTCGTGAGTATGGTGGAAAGGAAAATTGTGCCAAAGTGTTAGAAGAAGAATGCATTAAAATGTTTGGCACTAAATCTTTGAATGATGAGCATGATTGCAATGTTATTAGTATGAACTCTTTGAATATCCATAGTACTAATGATGATTGCACTAGTCATGATGAGAATGTTTCTTATAAGCATGTCAATTTTTGTGGAGTGCATAGAGTTTCCAAGTACATACCAATTAGGGAAGATAGATTTTGCAAGAGGCATAAGTACTTAGAAACTAAATGGTTGCAAGAAAGGCTAGATGTTTGTGCTGAAAATTTAAATTTTCTTAGCCGTACTTGTGAACTTTGCAATGAACGTGGTCATTTAACCATCTGATGCAAATTGTTTGATGATCTAATCATTTCCAAAAATTGTGATGACTTGATTTCCCTTGCACATCATAATGAACTTAGTTTTCTTATGGGTTATGAAGAAATGAAACGTATAACTAACTATCTTCAAGTATTTGCCCGTGATAAACTTCTTGATTTTGATCTAGAGGAAATTTATATGTATTGTGCGGTGAATTGCATTGAAAATCCTTATATTGCCAATTACATAAAGAAAAGAAAACAAATAGAAGATGAAGAGAATACTAATGAAAGGGAAGAGACTTCCCCATATCCTCCTATCATTTCTTATGATGAATCAGGTAACGAGGAGGAGCCTTCTATTCAACCAATCTCATTAATAAGGAGCTCCAAAAAGAGGTTTGAACCCACACTTGATGTGAAGAATAAAAAGAAAAGACGGAGAAGCAAAGGTAAAAAGGTATCCCTCCCAAATGATGTTGCTCCTATTACTCATTGTGATGATGATAATTGCTATACTATCGGTGCTATCCATACTATTAATGATGAGAGTGATTATGCTTATGATATGAAAAGGCCCGAGCTTGGGGATGCTATATTGATGAGAATGACATGTTTGAGAATATATTTGCTGCAATTAATGTTTGTCCCAAGCTTGGGGATGCTATGTTTAATGAGGATGATATTTCTGGCCTCCCAAGTTTTGATATGCAAATTTGTTATGATGATAGCATGCCTCCTACTTATGATGATTATATTGATGAAAGTAGATTTGGAGAGGTCATGACTTTATTTAGTAATAATTCCACTATCTTGGAAGAGGTTTCAATTGATTATGATGAGAACAAAGTTGCTACTTATGATGATTATTGTGATGACACTTATGCTATAAAAAGTAGTAATGATTATATTTATAAAACTTGCCATGATTATGATTACCATTTTTGTGACCATTACTCTTTTAATGTGGAAACAATTTATAGTATTCGGGTTTCTTATGATACTCCCACTATTCCGAATGAGAAGAATTTTGCTTATGTGGAGAGTAGTAAATTTTCTATGCTTGTAGATCATGAAAAGAATGCTTTATGTGATGGTTATATTGTTGAATTCATTCATGATGCTACTGAAAATTATTATGAGGGAGGAATATATGCTTGTAGGAATTGCAATAATATCAAGTTTCCACTCTATGTGTTTAAAATCCGGAAGTTATGCTTGTTTTACCTTCCTATGCAAGTTGATTCTTGTTCCCATAAGTTGTGTGCTCACAAAATACCTATGCATAGGAAGTGGGTTAGGCTTAAATGTGCTAGTTATATTCTTCATGATGCTCTCTTTATGTTTCAATTCTTATCTTTTATGTGAGCATCATTGAAATCATCATGCCTAGCTAGGGGCGTTAAACGATAGCGCTTGTTGGGAGGCAACCCAATCTTATTCTTGTTCTTTAATTTTTGCTAGTGTTTAGTAATAAATAATTCATATAGCCTCTGTTAAGATGTGGTTTTATGTTTTAATTAGTGTTTGTGCGAAGTAGAACCTTTGGGAAGACTTGGGTGAAGTCTTTGTGATCTTGCTGTAAAAAAACAGAAACTTTAGTGCTCACAAGATTAGCTGACATTTTTTACTGGAGAGTGCTACTAAGTTGATTATTTTTGCATAGTATTAATAGAAAAATTCCTAAGGTCCACCAATTTATTTAAGAATTTTATGAGTTCCATAAGTATACGTTTGATCCAGATTACTACAGACTGTTCTGTTTTTGACAGATTCTGTTTTCTATGTGTTGTTTGCTTATTTTGATGAATCTATGAGTAGTATCGGAGGGTATGAACCATAGATTAGTTGGAATATAGTAGATATTACATCAATATTAATTTATAATGAGTTCACAACAGTACCTAAGTGGTGATTTATTTTCTTATACTAACGGAGCTTACGAGTTTTCTGTTAAGTTTTGTGTTGTGAAGTTTTCAAGTTTTGGGTAAAGATTCGATGGATTATGGAACAAGGAGTGGCAAGAGCCTAATATTGGGGATGCCCAAGGCACCCCAAGGTAATATTCAAGGACAACCAAAAGCCTAAGCTTGGGGATGCCCCGGAAGGCATCCCCCTCTTTCGTCTTCGTTCATCGATAACTTTACTTGGAGCTATATTTTTATTCACCACATGATATGTGTTTTGCTTGGAGCGTCATTTTATTTTATTTTATTTTTCTTGCTGTTTGAATAATATCCCAAGATCTGAAATTTTTAAATTTTTGAGAGTCTTCACATAGTTGCATAATTATTCGACCACTCATTGATCTTCACTTATATCTTTCGGAGTAGTTTGTCGTTGCTCTAGTGCTTCACTTTTATCCTTTTAGAGCACGGTGGTGGTTTTATTTTATAGAAATAATTTATCTCTCATACTTCACTTATATTATTTTTAGAGTCTTTTAGAACAGCATGGTAATTTACTTTGGTTATGAAATTAGTCCTAATATGATGGGCATCCAAGAGGGATATAATAAAAACTTTCATATAAAGTGCATTGAATACTATGAGAAGTTTGATGCTTGATAATTGTTTTGAGATATGAAGATGGTGATATTAGAGTCAAGCTAGTTGAGTAGTTGTGAATTTGAGAGATACTTGTGTTGAAGTTTGTGATTCCCGTAGCATGCACATATGGTGAACCGTTATGTGATGAAGTCGGAGCATATTTATTTATTTATTGTCTTCCTTATGAGTGGCGGTCGGGGACGAGCGATGGTCTTTTCCTACCAATCTATCCTCCTAGGAGCATGCGCGTAGTACTTTGTTTCGATAACTAATAGATTTTTCAATAAGTATGTGAGTTCTTTATGACTAATCTTGAGTCCATGGATTATACGCACTCTCACCCTTCCACCATTGCTAGCCTCTCTAGTATCGCGCAACTTTAGCCGGTACCTTAAACCCACCATATAACTTCCTCAAAACAGCCACCATACCTACCTATTATGGCATTTCCATAGCCATTCCGAGATATATTACCATGCAACTTTCCACAGTTCCGTTTATTATGACACGCTCCATCATTGTCATGTTGCTTTGCATGATCATGTAGTTGACATCGTATTTGTGGCAAAGCCACCGATCATAATTCTTTCATACATGTCACTCATGAGTCATTGCACATCCCGGTACACCGCCGGAGGCATTCATATAGAGTCATATCTTGTTCTAAGTATTGAGTTGTAATTCTTGAGTTGTAAGTAAATAAAAGTGTGATGATCATCATTATTAGAGCATTGTCCCAGTGAGGAAAGGATGATGGAGACTATGGTTCCCCCACAAGTCGGGATGAGACTCCGGACTAAATAAAAAAAGAGGTCATAAAAAAAGAGAAAAGGCCCAAATAAAAAAATGAGAGAAAAAGAGAGAAGGGACAATGCTACTATCCTTTTACCACACTTGTCCTTCAATGTAGCACCATGATCTTCATTATAGAGAGTCTATTATGATATCATTTTCACATACTAGTGGGAATTTTTCATTATAGAACTTGGCTTGTATATTCCAATGATGGGCTTCCTCAAATTGCCCTAGGTCTTCATGAGCAAGCAAGTTGGATGCATGCCCACTTAGTTCTTTTGTTGAGCTTTCATACACTTATAGCTCTAGTGCATCCGTTGCATGGCAATCCCTACTCACTCACATTGATATATATAATGATGGACATCTCCATAGCCCGTTGATATGCCTAGTTGATGTGAGACTATATTCTCCTTTTTGTCTTCTCCACAACCACCATTCTATTCCACCTATAGTGCTATACCCATGGCTCACGCTCATGTATTGCGTGAAGATTGAAAAAGTTTGAGAACTTCAAAAGTATGAAACAATTGCTTGGCTTGTCATCGGGGTTGTGCATGATTTAAATATTTTGTGTGGTGAAGATAGAGCATAGCCAGACTATATGATTTTGTAGGGATAGCTTTCTTTGGCCATGTTATTTTGAGAAGACATGATTACTTTGTTAGTATGCTTGAAGTATTATTATTTTTATGTCAATATTAAACTTTTGTCTTGAATCTTTCGGATCTGAATATTCTTGCCACAATAAAGAGAATTACATGGATAAATATGTTAGGTAGCATTCCACATCAAAAATTCTGTTTTTATCATTTACCTACTCGAGGACGAGCAGGAATTAAGCTTGGGGATGCTGATACGTCTCCAACGTATCTATAATTTTTGATTGTTCCATGCTATTATATTATCAACCTTGGATGTTTTATATGCATTTATATGCTATTTTATATGATTTTTGGGACTAACCTATTAACCTAGAGCCTAGTGCCAGTTTCCGTTTTTTCCGTGTTTTAGAGTATCGCAGAAAAGGAAATACCAAACGGAATGAAACCTTCGGGAGCGTTATTTTTGGAACAAACGGTGATTAGAGGACTTGGAGTGGACGTCAAGAAATCAACGAGGAGGCCACGAGGAAGGGAGGCGCGCCTGCCCCCTGGGCGCGCCCCCACCCTCATGGGCCCCTCGTAGCTCCATCGACCTACTTCTTCCTCCTATATATATCCATATACCCCAAAACATCCAGGAGTACCACGAAACCCTATTTCCGCCGCCGCAACCTTCTGTACCCAGAGATCCCATCTTGGGGCCTTTTTCCGGAGCTCCACCGGAGGGGGCAATCGATCATGGAGGGCTTCTACATCAACACCATAGGCCCCTCCGATGATGTGTGAGTAGTTTACCAGACCTTCGGGTCCATAGTAGTAGCTAGATGGCTTATTCTCTCTCTTTGGATTTCAATACAAAGTTCTCCTTGATTCTCTTGGAGATCTATTCGATGCAACTCTTCTTTTTGCGGTGTGTTTGTCGAGATCCGATGAATTGTGGGTTTATGATCAAGTTTATCTATGAACAATATTTGAATCTTCTCTGAATTCTTTTATGTATGATTGGTTTATCTTTGTAAGTCTCTTTGAATTATCAGTTTGGTTTGGCCGACTAGATTGATCTTTCTTGCAATGGGAGAAGTGCTTAGCTTTGGGTTCAATCTTGCGTTGCTCGATCCCAGTGATAGCAGGGGACACGACACGTATTGTATTGTTGCCATCGAGGATAAAAATGGGGTTTATATCATATTGCATGAGTTTATCCCTCTACATCATGCATCTTACTAATGGCGTTACTCTGTTCTTATGAACTTAATACTCTAAGATGCATGCTGGATAGCGGTCGATGTGTGGAGTAATAGTAGTAGATGCAGGCAGGAGTTGGTCTACTTGTCACGGACGTGATGCCTATATACATGATCATGCCTAGATATTCCCATAATTATGCACTTTTCTATCAATTGCTCGACAGTAATTTGTTCACACACCGTAATACTTATGCTATCTTAAGAGAAGCCACTAGTGAAACCTATGGCCCCCGGGTCTATTTTCCATCATATTAATCTCCAGTCAACTAGCTATTTATGTTGCCGTATAATTTGCAATCTTTATCATAAAAATACCAAAATATTATCTTATCATCTCTATCATATCTCACTTTTTCAAGGGGCCATGAAGGGATTGACAACCCCTTTATCGCGTTGGTTGCCAGGTTCTTATTTGTTTGTGTAGGTACGAGGGACTTGCGTGTGGCCTCCTACTGGATTGATACCTTGGTTCTCAAAAACTGAGAAAAATACTTACGCTACTTTGTTGCAGCACCCTTTCCTCTTCAAGGGAAAACCAACGCATGCTCAAGAGGTAGTACCCTTCCCGTCTAACCCTAACACAGACGACTGCCGGGTCTAGCCCTTTGACTTTCGTCGGACGGTGTTTGACCGGTGGACCTTTTCACCTAGTTGTCATAGCCCAGCCCATAGCTACACCCCCAACACTGTCCCGGCCCAACCCACCCCAAGATTCCCTCCGTGTCGGCCCGGCGTGGCCGTTTCTCCCCACCGGGACACGGCGGCAGCGACGCCCGTGAGGGGGGCACACCCCTAATACGTCTCCAACGTATCTACAATTTTTTATTGCTCCATGCTATATTATCTACTGTTTTGGACATTAATGGGCTTTATTATTCACTTTTATATTATTTTTCGACTAACCTATTAACCGGAGGCCCAGCCCAGAATTGTTGTTTTTCCCTATTTCAGAGTTTCGTAGAAAAGGAATATCAAACGGAGTCCAAACGGAATGAAACCTTCGGGAATGTGATTTTTAGGAAGAATATGATCCAGGAGACTTGGACCCTACTTCAGGAAACAAAGGAGGAGGCCACGAGGTAGGGGGCGCGCCTACCCCCCAGGGCGCGCCCTCCACCCTCGTGGGCCCCCTGTTGCTCCACCGACGTACTCCTTCCTCCTATATATACCTACGTACCCAGAAACAATCAGATACGAAGCCAAAAACCTAATTCCACCGCCGCAACCTTCTGTACCCACGAGATCCCATCTTGGGGCCTGTTCCGGAGCTCCGCCGGAGGGGGCACCCATCACGGAGGGCTTCTACATCAACACCATAGCCTCTCCGATGAAGTGTGAGTAGTTTACCTCAGACCTTCGGGTCCATAGTTAGTAGCTAGATGGCTTCTTCTCTCTTTTTGGATCTCAATACAATGTTCTCCCCCTCTCTCGTGGAGATCTATTCGATGTAATCTTCTTTTTGCGGTGTGTTTGTTGAGACCGATGAATTGTGGGTTTATGATCAAGATTATCTATGAATAATATTTGAATCTTCTCTGAATTCTTTTATGTATAATTGGTTATCTTTGCAAGTCTCTTCGAATTATCAGTTTGGTTTGGCCTACTAGATTGATCTTTCTTGCAATGGGAGAAGTGCTTAGCTTTGGGTTCAATCTTGCGGTGTCCTTTCCCAGTGACAGTAGGGGCAGCAAGGCACGTATTGTATTGTTGCCATCGAGGATAACAAGATGGGGTTTTTATCATATTGCATGAATTTATCCCTCTACATCATGTCATCTTGCTTAAGGCGTTACTCTGTTTTCATGAACTTAATACTCTAGATGCATGCTGGATAGCGTCGATGAGTGGAGTAATAGTAGTAGATGCAGGCAGGAGTCAGTCTACTTGTCTCGGACGTGATGCCTATATACATGATCATACCTAGATATTCTCATAACTATGCTCAATTCTGTCAATTGCTCAACAGTAATTCGTTCACCCACCGTAAAATACTTATGCTCTTGAGAGAAGCCACTAGTGAAACCTATGGCCCCCGGGTCTATCTTCATCATATTAATCTTCCAATACTTAGTTATTTCCTTTGCTTTTTACTTTGCTTTTATTTTACTTTGCATCTTTATCACAAAATACCAAAAATATTATCTTATCATATCTATCAGATCTCACTCTCGTAAGTGACCGTGTAGGGATTGACAACCCCTTATCATGTTGGTTGTGAGGATTTATTTGTATTGTGCAGGTACGAGGGACTCGCGCGTAGCCTCCTACTGGATTGATACCTTGGTTCTCAAAAACTGAGGGAAATACTTACGCTACTGTGCTACATCACCCTTTCCTCTTCAAGGAAATCCAACGCAGTGCTCAAGAGGTAGCAAGAAGATTTCTGGCGCCGTTGCCGGAGAGTCTACCCAAAAGTCAATATATCAAGTACCCATCACAATCCCTTATCTCCCGCATTACATTATTTGCCATTTGCCTCTCGTTTTCCTCGTCCCCACTTCACCCTTGCCGTTTTATTTGCCCTCTCTTTCTTTTCCTTCTTCTTTTTGCCCCTCGCTCTCTCTGTCCTTATGTCAGAATTTGGGGGGAAATTATTGCCGATATGGACAATAACAATATCATAGAAAATTCTGATGCTCCTGCTGAAGAACCCCCTACCTTGCATACAAAAATTTCGAATTGGTAGTGGTAATATTATTAGAAAATGGGTTATTCAAGATTTCTTTACTTGTGCCGGTGCTCTGCCTTCTATGTGCGGTTCTATTCTCCATAGAACTAGTAGTCTTGCGGATGCTATTGCCATGCTTATAGTTGAACTTGAAAGGCAATTTATGCACATGAATCCTTGCATACAAAGAATTTTCCTAGAATTCTCTAATATTGAGCATTCTTCCGTTAGGCATGCCGCCACTATCGTTTTGGCGCATGAATTTAGATTCATAATAAAAGAGGCTAAAGAAATCTTTGCGCATTATAGGGTAGATGCTAGTCATCCTCCCATAGAAGCTATCCTTTTTAATCAAGAAGACATGATGCGTTTACAATCTTTGGATCATATTGCTTATAACGAAAATCTTAGGAAAAAGTTTCCCGCCGATGTTCTAGTTGATAGAATTTCTGAGCTTAATGATGATTTTGCTATTCAGAATAATGGATTAGGTTTTCCTCTTGAACAAAGGCTTGTGACTTTTTGCCAAAAGAATGCTCTTAATGATGAATTGGTTGTGCAATACAAAGGGCCTAGGGAGGAACCCATACTTCCCGAGATTGATCTTGGGGAATTTTGTCCCGTTAAATTTAGCCCTTTTGATTATTTTTGCTTGCCTCAAAGAAAACATGATGCTGAACGTAGAGAATATGAGAAAAGTTTTCATGACTTGCCATACCACTATTATGGCAATACTAGATCTATCCTTGCCTTTATGCCTAGCTAGGGGCGTTAAACGATAGCGCTTGTTGGGAGGCAACCCAATTTATTTTTAGTTTTTTGCTTTTTGCTTCTGTTTAGGAATAAATATTTGTACTAGCCTCTAGTTAGATGTTTTATGTTTTAATTAGTGTTTGTGCCAAGTTAAACCTATAGGATCTTCATGGATGATAGTTATTTGATCTTGCAGAAATTTCCAGATGTTAAAAATCACCAGAAACGTGAATAAAATAGTTGATTCCAATGCTGCTTATCAATAAACCAAATGCCTAGGGTCGTTCCTATTTTGGCTGTTTTTTTGGAGTTCAGAAGTTTGCGTTAGTTACATATTACTATAGATTGTTCTGTTTTGACAGATTCTGTTTTTTGTGTGTGTTTGCTTTATTTTGATGATTCTATGAGCTAGTAAAAGAGTTTATAAACCATAGAGGAAGTTGGAATTACAGTAGATTTAACACCAATATAAATTAAAGAATGAGTTCATTATAGTACCTTGAAGTGGTCTTTTGTTTTCTTTCGCTTAACGGAAGCTCAAGATATTCTGTGAGTTGTGTTGTGAAGTTTTGGGTGAAAGATTTTGATGGATTATGGAACAAGGAGTGGCAAGACCTAAGCTTGGGGATGCCCATGGCACCCCCAATAATCTAAGGACACAAAAAAGCCAAAGCGGGGATGCCCCGGAAGGCAATCCCATCCTTTCGTCTACTTCCATCAGTAACTTTACTTGGAGCTATATTTTTTATTTCAGCACATGATATGTTGTTTTGCTTGGAGCGTCTTGTATGATTTGAGTCTTTACTTTTTAGTTTACCACAATCATCCTTGCTGTACACTGATACGTCTCCATCGTATCTATTAATTTTTGATTGTTCCATGCCAATATTCTACAACTTTCTTATACTTTTTGGCAACTTTTATACTATTTTTGGGACTAACATATTGATCCAGTGCCCAGTGCCAGTTCCTGTGTGCATGTTTTTGGTTTTGTCAGAATATCCATATCAAACGGAGTCCAAACGGGATAAAAACGGACGGAGAGATTTTTTGATATTTGGAGAATCTGGAGAAAAATCAACGCGAACCAGTGTCCGAGGTGGGCACGAGGTAGGGGGCGCCCCCTGACCCTCGTGACCCACCTGTAAGGCAGTTGACGCCCTCCTCGGCCGCAAGAAAGCTAATTTTCAGTAAAAAATCACGGTGAAGGTTTCAGTCCAATCGGAGTTACGGATCTCTAGATATAAAAGAAACGTGAAAGGGCGGCAGAACAGAACGCAGAAACAGAGAGAAACCGAGAAATAGATCCAATCTCGAAGGGGCTCTCGCCCCTCCCAAGCCATGTAGAGGCCATGGACCAGAGGGGAAACCCTTCTCCCATCTAGGGAGAAGGTCAAGGAAGAAGAAGAAGGAGGGGGGCTCTCTCCCCCTTGCTTCCGGTGGCGCCGGAGTGCCACCGGGGGCCATCATCATCACCGCGATCTACACCAACACCTCTGCCATCTTCACTAACATCTCCATCACCTTCCCCCCTCTATCTACAGCGGTCCACTCTCCTGCAACCCGCTGTACCCTCTACTTGAACATGGTGCTTTATGCTTCATATTATTATCCAATGATGTGTTGCCATCCTATGATGTCTGAGTAGATTTTCATTGTCCTATTCGGTGGTTAATGAATTTCTATGATTGATTTAATTTGCTTGTGGTTATGTTGCTGTCCTTTGGTGCCCATCATATGAGCGCGCACGTGGATCACATCATGGGGTTAGTTGTATGTTGATAGGACTATGTATTGGAGGGCAAGAGTGACAGAAGCTTCAACATAGCATAGAAATTGATGCATACGGAATTGAAGGGGGACCAATATATCTTAATGCTATGGTTGTGTTTTACCTTAATGAACGTTAATGTTGGGGATTGTAGCAGAAATTTAAAATTTTCTACGCATCACCAAGATCTATCTATGGAGTAATCTAGCAACGAGGGGAAGGAGAGTGCATCTACATACCCTTGTAGATCGCTAAGCGGAAGCGTTCAAGTGAACGGGGTTGATGGAGTCGTACTCATCATGATCCAAATCACCGATGATCCTAGCGCCGAACGGACGGCACCTCCGCGTTCAACACACGTACGGAACGGAGACGTCTCCCACGCCTTGATCCAGCAAGGAGGAGGGAGAGGTTGAGGAAGAGAGTCCAACAGCAGCACGACGGCATGGTGGTGATGGAGTGGCAGTTCTCCGGCAGGGCTTCGCCAAGCTCACGCGGAGGAGGAGAGGTATTGGAGGGGAGGGGCTGCGCCAGGTTCAAGGGTGTGGCTGCCCTCCCACCCCTCCACTATTTATAGGTGGGAAGAGAGGGGGCCGGCCCCCTAGATCCCATCTAGGGTTGGGGGCGGCGGCCAAGGGGGGGAGGAGTGCCTCCCAAGTCAAGTGGAGGCCCTCCCCCTTAGGGTTTCCCCTCTCCCATGCGCATGGGCCTTGGGGAGCTGGTGCCCTTGGCCCATTAAGGTTAGGGCGCCCCCCCCTACATCCCATGCTGCTGTATTGGATGTGGTGGAACATTTTCCGGACCTCCAGACCCCTCCGGAATCCTCCGGAACCTTCCGGTAGCTTCCCGGTACAATACCGGAAAAAACCGAACTTTTCCCGGAACCCGAACAACAACTTTCCATATATAAATCTTTACCTCCGGACCATTCCGGAAACTCCTCGTGACGTCTGGGATCTCATCCGGGACTCCGAACAACATTCGGTAATCACATACAAGTCTTCCTAATAACCCTAGCGTCATCGAACCTTAAGTGTGTAGACCCTACGGGTTCGGGAACCATGCAGACATGACCGAGACAACTCTCCGGCCAATAACCAACAGCGGGATCTGGATACCCATGTTGGCTCCCACATGTTCCACGATGATCTCATCGGATGAACCACGATGTCGAGGATTCAATCAATCCCGTATTCAATTCCCTTTGTCCAGCGGTATTGTACTTGCCCGAGATTCGATCGTCGGTATCCCGATACCTTGTTCAATCTCGTTACCGGCAAGTCTCTTTACTCGTTCCGTAACACATCATCCCGTGATCAACTCCTTGGTCACATTGTGCACATTATGATGATGTCCTACCGAGTGGGCCCAGAGATACCTCTCCGTTTACACGGAGTGACCAAATCCCAGTCTCGATTCGTGCCAACCCAACAGACACTTTCGGAGATACCTGTAGTGAACCTTTATAGCCACCCAGTTACGTTGTGACGTTTGTCACACCCAAAGAACTCCTACGGTATCCGGGAGTTGCACAATCTCATGGTCTAAGGAAATGATACTTGACAATAGAAGAGCTTTAGCATACGAACTACACGATCTTTGTGCTAGGCTTATGATGGGGTCTTGTCCATCACATCATTCTCCTAATGATGTGATCCCATTATCAACGACATCCAATGTCCATGGTCAGGAAACCGTAACCATCTTATTGATCAACGAGCTAGTCGACTAGAGGCTTACTGGGGACATGGTGTTGTCTATGTATCCACACATGTATCTGAGTTTCCTATCAATACAGTTCTAGCATGGATAATAAACGGTTATCATGAACAATGAAATATAATAATAACCAATTTATTATTGCCTCTAGGGCATATTTCCAACAGTCTCCCACTTGCACTAGAGTCAATAATCTAGTTCACATCGCCATGTGATTAACACTCACAGGTCACATCGCCATGTGACCAACATCCAAGAGTCTACTAGACTCAATGATCTAGTTCACATCACTATGTGATAAACACTCAAAGAGTTCTGGGTTTGATCATGTTATGCTTGTGAGAGAGGTTGTAGTCAACGGGTCTTGCCATATTCAGATCCCTATGTATTTCGCAAAACTTTATATCATAGATGCTGCTACCACATTCCACTTGGAGCTATTCCAAATTATTGCTCCATTATACGTATCTGGTATCTCTACTCAGAGCTATCCGGATAGGTGTTAAGCTTGCATCAACGTAACTCTTTATCACCTCCATAACCGGGAAACATTTCCTTATTCCTCTAAGGACAATTTTGACCGCTATCTGGTGATCCAGTCCTAGATCACCTTTGTACCCTCTTGCCAGACATGTGACAAGGCAGACATGAGGTGAGGTACTCAGCATGGCATACCGTATAGAGCCTATGACAAGAGCATAGGGGACGACCTTCGTCCTTCCTCTTTCTTCTGCCGTGGTCAAGCTTTGAGTCTTACTCAACTTCACACCTTACAACTCAGGTAAGAACCCCTTCTTTGACTGATCTATTTTGAACTCTTTCAAAAACATGTCAAGGTGTGCGTTCTTTGAAAGTATCATCAGGCATCTTGATCTATTTCTATAGATCCTGATGCCCAATATGTAAGCAGCTTTATCCAGGTCTTCCTTTGAGAATCACTCTTCAAACAACCGTTTATGCTTTCCAGAAATTCTACATCATTTCGGATCAACAATATGTCATCCACATATACTTATCAGAAATGTTGTAGTGCTCCCACTCACTTTCTTGTAAATACAAGTTTCTAGCAAACATTGTATAAACCTAAAAAGCTTTGATCACTCCATCAAAGCATATATTCCGATTCCGAAGATGCTTGCTCTAGTCCATAGAAGGATTGCTGGAGCCAGCATACCTTTTAGGCATCCTAGGATCGACAAAACCTTTTATTGTATCACATACAACTTCTTACGAAAACTGGTAAGAAAAACTTGTTTTGACATCCATTCTGTAAGATTTCATAATTCGAAAAAATACAGCTAATGCTAACATGATTCGACGGACTTAAGCATCGCTTACGGGTGAGGAAATTCTCATCGTAGTTCAACTTCCTTGAACTTGTGAAAAGACTCTTTCCCACAAGTCGAGCTTCATAGACGGTAACATTACCGCCCACGTCCGTCTTCTTCTTAAAGATCCATTTATCTCAATGGCTTGCCCGATCATCGGGCAAGTCCACCAAAGTCCATACTTTGTTCTAATATATGGATCCCTCATTAGGCACCCCAGGCTTTACACTTTATGCTTCCGGCTCGTATGTTGTGTGGAATTGTGAGCGGATAACAATTTCACACAGGAAACAGCTATGACCATGATTACGCCAAGCTATTTAGGTGAGACTATAGAATACTCAAGCTTGCATGCCTGCAGGTCGACTCTAGAGCTATCTCGGATTTCATGGCTTCTAACCATTTGTCGGAATACGGGCCCACCATCGCTTCTCCATAGCTCGTAGGTTCATTGTTGTCTAACAACATGATATCTAAGACAGGATTACCGTACCACTCAGGAGTAGTACATATCCTTGTCGACCTACGAGGTTCGATAGCAACTTGATCCGAAGCTTCATGATCACTATCATTAACTTCCTATTCAACAGACGTAGGCGCCACAGAAAACATCTTTCTATGTTGCATCACTCTCTGGTTGAAGTAAAGGTTCGACAACCTCATCAAGCTCTATCTTCCTCCCACTCAATTCTTTCGAGAGAAACTCCTTCTCGAGAAAGGACCTGTTCTTAGAGACAAACAATTTGCCCTCGGATCTGAGATAGAAGGTATACCCAACTGTCACCTTTGGATATCCTATGAAGATGTGTTTGTCCGCTTTTCGGTTCGAGCTTCTCCGGCTGAAGCCTTAAGCATCGCAGCCCCAAACATTAAGAAACGACAATTTTGGTTTCTTGCCAAACCATATTCATACGACGTCGTCTCAACGGACTTAGATGGTGTCCTATCTAAAGTGAATGCAGCTGTCTCTAACGCATAACCTCAAAATGAAAACGGTAGATTGGTAAGAGACATCATAGATCGCACCATATCTCATAGGGTTCGATTACGACGTCCGAACACACCATTACCTTGTGGTGTTCTAGGTGGCTTCAACTGTGAAACAATTCCACAATGTCTTAAGTGATTGCCAACTCATAACTCAGAAAATCCCCTTTTGATCAGATCATAGGAACATGATCTTATTGTTATGATGATTCTTAACTTCACTCTGAAATCGCTTGAACTTTTCAAACGTTTTAGACTTGTGCTTCATTAAGTAGATATACCTATATCTACCCAAATCGTCAGTGAAGATGAGAAAATAGCGATATCCACCGCACGCTTCAATTCTCATTGGATCACATGCATCAGCATGCATGATTTCCAACAAGTCACTTGCCCGTTTCATTGTACCTGAAAACGGGGTCTTAGTCATCCTGCCCATGAGGCATGGCTCGCATGTGTCAAGTGATTCAAAATCAAGTGACTCCAAACATCCATCGACATGGAGTTTCTTCATGCATCTTACGCCAATATGACCTAAGCGGCAGTGCCACGAGAAAGTGGTACTATCATTATTAACTCTACATCTTTTGGCGTGAACATGTGTATTACTACGACCGAGATTCAATGAACCATTCACATAGGGTGCATGACCATGAAAGGTATTATTCATGTAAACAGAATAACCATTATTCTCTAACTTAAATGAATAACCGTATTGCAATGAACATGATCTAATCATATTCATGCTTAATGTAGACACCTGATAACATTTATCTAGGTTCAATACTAATCCCGAAGGCAGATGGAGCGTGCGATGGTTATCTCATCAACTTTGGAAACACTTCCAACACACATCGTCACCTCGCCCTTAGCCAGTCTCCGTTTAGTCCGTAGCTTTTGCTTCAAGTCACCAATAATAGTAACTGAACCGGTATCCAATACCCAGGTGCTACCAGGAGTACTAGTGAGGTACACATTAATAACATGTATATACTTTGTTGAAGTTGCCAGCCTTCTTATCTACCATGCATTTGGGGTAATTCCGCTACCAGTGACCGTTCCCCTTACAATAGAAGCACTTAGTCTCGGGTTTGGGTTCAACCTTGGGTTCCTTCACTGGAGCGGCAACTGGTTTGCCATCCATGAAGTTTCCCTTCTAGCCCTTGCCCTTCTTGAAACCAGTGGTCTTGTTAAACCATCAACACTTGATGCTCCTTCTTGATTTCTACCTTTTGCGGTCTTAAGCACCGCGAACAGCTCCAGGATCAACTCCATCCCTTGCATGTCATAGTTCATCACGAAGATCTAGTAGCTTAGTGATAGTGGCTAGAGAACTCTATCAATCACTATCTTATCTGGAAGTTTAACTCCCACTTGATTTAAGTGATTGTAGCACCCAGACATTCTGAGCACATGCTCACTAGCTGAGCTATTCTCCTCCATCTTGTTGGCAAAAGAACTTGTCAGAGGTCTCACACTTCTCAACACGGGCATGAGCCTGAAATCCCAATTTCAGCTCTTGGAACATCTCATATGTTCTATGGCGTTCAAAACGTCATTGGAATCCCGATTCTAAGCCGTAAAGTATGGTGCACTAAAATATCAGGTAGTCATCAGAATGTGTCTGTCAGGTGTTCACAACATCCACAGACGACGTTGTAGGGGTTTGCACATCGAGTGGTGCATCAAAGACGTAAGCCTTCTGTGTAGCAGTGCTCCTCGGACTATGGACCTAGTCCGCATCATTGCTTACAATATCTTTCAACTTAATCTTTCTCTAGGAACGTATTGAAACAGGGAGCTACAATGTGAGCTATTTATCTACAACATATTTGTGAAGACAATTTAGACTATGTTCATGATAATTGAGTTCATCTAATCAAATTAATTTAATGAACTCCCAATCAGATAGACATCCCTCTAGTCATCTAAGTGAAACATGATCCGAATCGACTAGGCCGTGTCTGATCATCACGTGATACGGACTAGTCATCAACAGTGAACATCTCATGTTGATCATATCTTCTATACGACTCATGTTCGACCTTTCGGTCTTCCATATTCCGAGGCCATGTCTGTATATGCTAGGCTCGTCAAGTCAACCTAAGTGTTTCGCATGTGTCCCGAGGCCATGTCTGTACATGCTAGGCTCGTCAACACCCGTTGTATTCGAACGTTAGAATCTATCACACCCGATCATCACGTGGTGCTTCGAAACAACGAACCTTCGCAACGGTGCATAGTCAGGGGGAACACTTTTCTTGAAATTTTAGTGAGGGATCATCTTATTTAAGCTACCGTCGTTCTAAGCAAATAAGATGTAAAACATGATAAACATCACATGCAATCAAATAGTGACATGATATGGCCAATATCATTTTGCTCCTTTTGATCTCCATCTTCGGGGCTCCATGATCATTGTTGTCACCGGCATGACACCATGATCTCCATCATCATGATCTCCATCATCGTGTCTTCTTGAAGTTGTCTCGTCATCTATTACTTCTACTACTATGGCTAATGCTTTAGCAATAAAGTAAAGTAATTACATGACGTTTATGTTGACATGTAGGTCATAAATAAATTAAGACAACTCCTATGGCTCCTACCGGTTGTCATACTCATCGACATGCAAGTCGTGATTCCTATTACAAGAACATGATCAATCTCATACATCACATATATCATTCATCACATCCTTTTGGCCATATCACATCACAAGGCATATGCTGCAAAAACAAGTTAGACGTCCTCTAATTGTTGTTGCAAGTTTTTACGTGGCTGCTATAGGTTTGTAGCAAGAACGTTTCTTACCTACGCGAAAACCACAACGTGATATGCCAATTTCTATTTACCCTTCATAAGGACCCTTTTCATCGAATCCGATCCGACTAAAGTGGGAGAGACAGACACCCGCTAGCCACCTTATGCAACTAGTGCATGTCAGTCAGTGGAACCAGTCTCACGTAAGCGTACGTGTAAGGTCGGTCCGGGCCGCTTCATCCCACGATGCCGCCGAATCAAGATAAGACTAGTAACGGCAAGTAAATTAACAATATCGACGCCCAGAACTGCTTTGTGTTCTACTCGTGCATAGAAACTACGCATAGACCTAGGTCATGATGCCACTGTTGGGGATCGTAGCAGAAATTTAAAATTTTCTACGCATCACCAAGATCAATCTATGGAGTAATCTAGCAACGAGGGGAAGGGGAGTGCATCTACATACCCTTGTAGATCGCTAAGCGGAAGCGTTGCAAGAACGCGGATGAAGGAGTCGTACTCGTAGCGATTCAGATCGCGGTTGATTCCGATCTAAGCGCCGAACCACGGCGCCTCCGCATTCAACACACGTGCAGCCCGGTGACGTCTCCTACGCCTTGATCCAGCAAGGGGAGAAGGAGAGGTTGGGGAAGACTCCATCCAGCAGCAGCACGACGGCATGGTGGTGAAGGAGGAGCGTGGCAATCCTGTAGGGCTTCGCCAAGCACCGCGGGAGAAGAGGAGGACTTGGGAGAGGGGGAGGGTTGTGCCAGAACTTTGGGGTGCGGCTGCCCTCCCACCCCCCACATATATATAGGGGCAAGGGAGAGGGGGGCCGGCCCCCTCAGATCCAATCTGAGGAGGGGGCGGCGGCCAGGGGGGTTGCCTTGCCCCCCAAGGCAAGGGGGCGCCCCCCCTTTAGGGTTCCCCCAAACCCTAGGCGCATGGGCCCTAGGGGGCAGGTGCTCAGCCCACTAAGGGGCTGGTCCCTCTCCACACACAGCCCATAGGGCCCTCCGGGGCAGGTGGATCCTCCCGGTGGACCCCCGGAACCCCTCTAGTGGTCCCGGTACAATACCGGTAACCCCCCGAATTATTCCGGTGACCGTATGATGACTTCCCATATATAAATCTTTACCTCCAGACCATTTCGTAACTCCTCGTGATGTCTGGGATCTCTTCCGGGACTCCGAACAACATTCGGTGACCACGCACATACTTTCCCTATAACCCTAGCGTCATCGAACCTTAAGTGTGTAGACCCTACGGGTTCGGGAGTCATGCAGACATGGCCGAGACAACTCTCCGGTCAATAACCAACAGCGGGATCTGGATACCCATGTTGGCTCCCACATGCTCCACGACGATCTCATCGGATGAACCACGATGTCAAGGATTCAATCAATCCCGTATACAATTCCCTTTGTCCATGGGTACGATACTTGCCCGAGATTTGATCGTCGGTATCCCGATACCTTGTTCAATCTCGTTACCGGCAAGTCTCTTTACTCGTTCCATAACACATCATCCCGTGATCAACTCCTTGGTCACATTGTGCACATTATGATAATGTCCTACCGAGTGGGCCCAGAGATACCTCTCCGTTACACGGAGTGACAAATCCCAGTCTCGATTCGTGCCAACCCAACAGACACTTTCGGAGATACCTGTAGTGAACCTTTATAGCCACCTAGTTACGTTGTGACGTTTGGCACACCCAAAGCACTCCTACGGTATCCGGGAGTTGCACAATCTCATGGTCTAAGGAAATGATACTTGACATTAGAAAAGCTTTAGCAAATGAACTACACGATCTTGTGCTAGGCTTAGGACTGGGTCTTGTCCATCACATCATTCTCCTAATGATGTGATCCCATTATCAACGACATCCAATGTCCATGGTCAGGAAACCGTAACCATCTATTGATCAACGAGCTAGTCAACTAGAGGCTTACTAGGGACATGGTGTTGTCTATGTATCCACACATGTATCTGAGTTTCCTATCAATACAATTCTAGCATGGATAATAAACGATTATCATGAACAAGGAAATATAATAATAACCAATTTATTATTGCCTCTAGGGCATATTTCCAACACCGGCAGGATGCCAGAACGGGTCTAGATTGGTTTTTGGTGGCTATAGAGGCTTGCGGCGGCGGAACTCCCGATCTAGGTTATTTTCTGGAGGTTTCGGTATTTATTGGAATTTTTGGCGTCGGGAACAAGTCAGGAGGGGTCCACGAGTCGTCCACGAGATAGGGCGGCGCGCCCGGGGGGGGGGGGGGGGGGGGGGGGGTAGGGCGCGCCCCCCACCCTCGTGGACGGCCCGAGACTCTTCTGGCCCAACTATTTTACTCCGGGGGCTTCTTTTGGTCCATAAAAAATCATCAAAAATTGGCGCGTCAATTGGACTCCGTTTGGTATTCCTTTTCTGTAAAACTCAAAAACAAGGAAAAAACAGAAACTGGCACTGGGCTCTAGGTTAATAGGTTAGTCCCAAAAATCATATAAAATAGCATATAAATGCATATAAAACATCTAAGATGGATAATATAATAGCATGGAACAATCAAAAATTATAGATACGTTGGAGACGTATCAGTCTAGAGCATCCAAGAGGAAATTGTGGATCGCCGAGTGGCCGAGTCTATGAAGGTTTGGAAGTCACCTGAAGACTTACCACGAGTGATTGGGCAAGGTCTATGTGATCTTAGCTCAGGGAGAATACGGTGAGGCATGTATGTCCGAGACTGTGTGTCCTCAGGTTTAAATACCTAGCCGCTCCAACCAGACGTACGACTATCACAGCAGTTGGAACTGGTCTACCAAATCATCCTCTTCACCAAGCTACTGGCTCTATTTCCTCAACCCTTTCATTTTCTCATTATGCGTTGAAGTACTTGATCGTTACTGTTTGAACACTTTGACTGAAGACTTTCTCAATTTCCTCAATCCCAATTCTTCAGTCACTTTGTCTTCGGCCTGATTATCCTGTTTACATGCTACTTGTACTCTGTGCTTGTCTTCATTTCATCATGATGACCCTGTTACTACTCTGTTACGCTTGCATCTGAGTACTTATTCCGCTGCTAGTTGTTCGTGACTTAGGAAATTCCTCACCTTGAATTTCCTCAGTGACGAATTTGTAAAAATCGCCTATTCCCCCTCCCCCTCTAGTCGATATAACGCACTTTCAATTGGTATCAGAGCAAGGTACTCCCTTGTTCTGCGTGATTTTGGTTTAACCACCTGGAGTTTTAGTTATGTCAATTGCAGGCATGATCAAGGTCTCAGCTGGGTTTCCTACCTTCGATGGGGCGGACTACCCCTACTGGAAGAATAAGATGTGAATGCATCTTGAGGCAATTGACAACGATCTCTTGTACGTTGTGGAAAATGGAATTCCCTCTGTCACTCCTACAATTAACGTTGCTGATGTGAAGAGATTCAAGCAACTCGACTCTCAGGCGAAGAATATCATATGTGGCCATCTAAGCAAAGGGCAGTATGGCAGAGTGAGTGCTTTGGAGACAACTAAGCTTATCTGGGATAGGCTGTCCAAGGTCAATGAAGGAGTCTCAACACAACGTGACTCTTGAGTTGATGTTCTTCGCAATCTCTTCAATCGCTTCAAAAGACTCAACAATGAAAATGTTCAGCAAACCTTCGATCGCCTCACTGACATCTCAAATGAGCTTCAAGCACTTGGTGCCACTGACATCACCGACCATGAGGTGGTGAAGAAATTGCTGAGATCACTTGATTCATAATTTGACACTCTTGCACTAATGATTCAAGAACGTTGAGACTACAAGTCACTTGATCCTGCTGATATCCTCGAGAGGCTTAATACTCATGAGTTTCAACTTGTTGAGAAGAGTGATCTCTATGGTTCAAGCTATGGTCGATCTCGCGCACTGAAGGCCAAGGCAGTCTCTGAATCTGAAGATGAATACTCTGGTAGCAGCCTTGGTGATCCTGAAGAACTGAGCCAAGAGCTAGCAATGCTCGTGAGGAAATTCCAAAAATTCTCAAGATGTGGTTGTCGGTGTTAAAACCGGCAGATCTCGGGTAGGGGGTCCCAGGCTGTGTATCATGAATTGATGGGTAATAGGAGACAGGGGACACGATGTTTACCCAAGTTCGGGCCCTCTTGATGGAGGTAAAACCCTACGTCCTGCTCTTGTTTATATTGATGTAGTATCAAGTATAGAGTTGATCTACCTCGAGATCATATGTTGTGGTCTAAAACCTAAGGGTATGATGAATAACATAATCATGATCTATCGACTAGCCTGGCCTCGGTTTATATAATGTACCGAAGGCTTAGGATAACAAGAGTCCTAGTCAAATACGTCGGTGGAGAGGAGTCTTTGTCTTGATCACCAAGTCTTGTGGAATCTTCCTCGTATATGTCTTCAGCTGTCCGAACTGGCCCATGAGCATACGGCCATGGGGGTCCTCGGCCCAATCCAACTGATTGGGAGATGACGTGGTGAGTACCCCCTAGTCCAGGACACCGTCAGTAGCCCCCTGAACCGGTCTTCAAGTTGGGGACGCTCCTCGATTCTTCCGAACTGTTCTTCATCTTCGGCCGTCGGTCTTGAAAACTGGTTCAACAAATCTTCCCATCTTCGGTCTTGAGGATCACCGAAGTAAATCTGAAGATCTCACCCGTCGGGTATCCGAGGAGCCCTTTAAGTCTTCGGCCTTTATCAATGCCTTGTTATTTTTATGCCACACCTCTGGTTGAAGTTGTTCCCGGGCGGCAGCGTCCTCTTGCGTCCAAGCTCCAACGCCGGACTATATTCGAGGTATCTTTTGCAGACGAGCACCAACGCCAGACCGCTTCCGAGCTCCAACGCCGGAATGTATCCGAGCTCCAACGCCGGACTGTATCCGAGCTCCAACGCCGGACTATATCCGAGGTGTCATAAATCACCTTGGTTCAAAAAAGTTGAAGGAGTTAGCCGAGCTTAATGTCGGAAATGCCCTCTATGGAGCCAACCACTAGCGCCCGAGCTTTATGCCGGACTGCTTTCGAGGTGGTGCACCACCCCGACTACGGGCCGATTTTTTGTCAATATTTTTGATTGGTGCAATTTATTCTCTGCCGAGATATATATAGCCAGTAGCCCTCAAGGTGTGTATCGGTCTAAAACCCGAGATGCACCTGAAGGATGACATAAGACCGCTGATCCCAGTAGCCCCTGAGACTCAAGTTGATTCACAAATTCGGCCTGAGGATCAACTCCTAGCTCGGCAGAATACTTATGGACACAAAAAGCGGTGTGCAAATTCCTTGAGACTCAGGTTGGGTGTGGCCGACCAACCTGAGGATCATGATCTCCTCGAAAACTATATTGCACTTAAATTTTCTGCACTTGATTGCCAATGCAGTAGCCCCCGAGACACTGGTCGGGTGGCAACACCAGATCAGGGGATCGATGTGCCCCTTTAATATTAGTAAATGATAAGCCCGAAGCCCAGTAGCCCCCGAGCCTTAATGCGGGCACGGGTGGCCGAATTAAGGATCGATATCCAGAGTGAAATCACAAATTATGTGTAATGATTCTATGTATCCAAGTACTTTACATCATTAATGCTCGGATCCGCATTATACAAAACTTTGTTGACCGACCATCGGCTTCAACCTCTTCGGCCAGTAGCCGAGGAGTGTTTTCCTACTTTATAAAGCCTTTATGAGGGCAAAGATTTACGACAAACAAGGCAATATGGCCATACGGTTTTATAAACAAAGGTACACAGAGAGATATGTTATATTATTGTTTAACATAAGAAATGTCTTCCAAAGAAAATAGTCCCGCTATCGGTTCCTTTCTTTGGGTTGTCATGCTAAGCATGATCATGAAACCTCAGCTCTAATGTAAGAGCAAAATATTGAGGATTTAGTTTGGGAGGCCAGTTACTAGCCCCCGGTAGTGTTCGGCGACAGTCGAGGTCAAGCCGTAAACACTTCCGCCAATGTTATGAATGGCCCGTCATTTAACATGGGGTGACCTCTATCGATCTTATAGTTTAACACAGTCATCGGATCGCTGACCAGTTTGCGCTTATTGTGATAGTCAGCTTTCGGCTTTCTCCACTAAGGCGCTTAACCATGCTAGCTGGAAGCACAATCGCAGTGGTTCTCCCTTTGCACACCTAGATGAACAAAGCGGAACATAGGAGGCAAGCACAGGAGCCGGGCAACCCAACTATTGACCGAAGACACAATTCAAAACCGATGCATATATAGCAATATCCGAGAATGTTTTTGCCGAATCTCTAAAGGTGTCCAGCGTTGCACTGCGAGACTTATGCTGAAAACACACAAATAGTTTAAAAGTGCCATAAGCTTGGAAAACCAAAAAACATCAGTAAAAACTTGACGTCCGAACAAGATCAAGTGTTCGGCGCCAATCCGAAAATTGCCAAAAAAATGTGCTTATGTCGTGCTTTAACATGACACACTCGGTCTCAAGACTTCACGCGGGTCAGCCTACGGCTTCAAGCTCATTATCCAAAAGGCGGAGCACTTCTCCGAGGTCAGTTTAGCAAATTAAACTCGAGCGGCTTTTAGAGAGAAGACAGGCCATCCGACTATTGACCATACACTCGAGTTGAAAAAGGAGCGGTAGAAAAAGACTTTGCAACGGCCAAGAAGAAAACATATTTACTATAAAACAACTCATATAAATTTTAAGAGCCCCCAAGTGACTTGGGTAAAAGAATTTTATGTATAATGATTGTATGTACCGAAGTACTTATATCATATCTGTGTTCACCCGAACTTTAAACACGTCTTAACCGACCGTCGGCTTCTCCCTCTTCGGCCAAGGGCCGAAAAGTGTCATGTACTCCACCTGTCGAGAGTATCGACGGTGTTTCCGATGACCAGGCAATCAGGCCATAGGGCTGTAACAGACAAAGCACGCTTAGGGAACTTATGCTATATTACTAACGAAGTGTAAGAAGCATCTTCGGAGAAAATAGTACCTCCATCGATACCTTTCTTCGGTTGCTCATTGTTACTATGAGACTTGTGCAATAGATTTTTTGTACTCATGAGTTCCGTTGTGTGCCAATCATAATTGAAAACAATAAGAGCGCTAGCTTTCGGCTTCACCCAGTCTGAGGTACTAACTCGGATGACCCGGTAGTAACAATCGCAGAGGTGCTCCCTTTACTCCCTAGCCGAACAATCGGGAACGTAGGGGTAAGCACAGGAGCCATGGAACCCAGCTTGCGAAACACTTAAGTCAACATGGTGCATATTGTGGCGTAATACACGAACAAGGGATGAAGCCGTACAAGTATAATCATATGCAAGAGGAAAGGCTTCATAAAGGAAGCCCCTAAATAAACGGGGTATTTGAATTTGTGTGTCACAAGCAAAGGTTTGACAAGGAATTTTGTCACAAACAACTTTTTTCCAAAAAAGTATAATGCTTGGTCGAACCGAACAAAATTTAAAACTGAAAGTTTTTGAGCATGAAAGCGACTTAGTTGGTTAATGTGCTCGATGTTGATGACGCAGGCCGAGATTGTGGCGGGACGAGATCCCAGCCCCCAAGCCGGTCCAGAGATGTCCGAGTAAAGAGCTCGGCTTGATTAAGTGGTGACGCGGCATAGTCGATGGGCGAGGTGAAAACCCCTGTCCGACCGCGACGATGGAGCAGGCCGGTAGTGTGACGCCGAAGCCCCCAGCGTGTGTTAATGAAGTGATGATGAAGCCCCCGGTCCAGCCGAGGTGATGCGGTAGGTCGGCAAGGTGATGACAGAAACCCCACATCAGCACATTGGTGCGCCAAGGTAATAGCGCTGCCCGGCCGAAATAATTTACCTGTGCACAAAAAATAGTGCAATTCGGAGATAATAATAATAATGATAATAATAATAATAATAATAAATCTCTCCATAATTAATAATTTAAGCAAAGTGAATAATAAAAGAAATAAGGCCCGTGTGCCGAACACTCGATGAGGTAGAGCTCTCTCAGTGATGCCGAAGTCCCCGAGGCAACCGAACATGTCGGTATGGCGACACGACCAACAAGGTGATCACGCGAGCCGATTTACGCCGATTGGGACGACGGCGTCGGCTTGCCGAAGAGACCACGTGACGCGGTCGAAGTCGATCACCTACACACATAAAATAGTGCAGTCCAAAAAGGATAATTGCTTTTCACAAAAATAATTTATTAAAAGAGATGTGGCCTGGCACCGAAGTCATGTCGATGCAGGGCGTCGACGTGATGCGGTGAAGGCGTGGCCAAGCCCGAATTCGCAGGCCAGTCTGAGTTCCGGATGCGGCATTCACTGAACTGTATACGGAAACTGACCGAACCACCACGCCACCGTTGCTAATGCGGCCACCATTTGATAGACCTATGTATAGATGATGAAACAAACCGGAGTAATAATTCCTTGGAAAAAATAAACCCAAGCAAGAAAAAAATACTAGGATTAATAGCACCTGGTTTATCTGTTGTAGCAATCTGGAGAAAGGTTACTCCCAAAATTAGGGCTCGATCCGCACACCCATTGCCTGATGGGTGATGAAGCGGTGGCATGGCGATGCTAGCAAAGGTTGGCTCGCCGAGGAAAAGCCTGTGGTCCAGCTAATGTGATGAAGCCGGTCGGCTGGTGACGCTGAAGTCTCCGAAGTAAGTTGATGAAGAGATGGTGAAGCCCTCGTCTAGCCGAGGAGACGAAGCAGGTCGGTAAGGAGACGTTGCAGCTGTCGTGTCAGCCGAGGTGTTGAAGCAGTTCGGCGTGACGGACATCGGCTTGAAGAAGCAACAGTGCGGCCATGCCAATGCAGGTCGTAACTTGTGACGCGGTCAACGCCGGTTTGATGAAGTGACCATGCGGCGATGCCTGTGTGCCCGCTCCGTGTAATTCGTGGGGCGGCGATGTTGGTGGTGATTATATCCTTAGTGATTCTGAACTCTTGTTCGCTCGCCGAGATGATGATCCGAAGAAGTTGAGCTCGGCTCAAAAGACGACGACGTGTCTAGCGCAGGTCGGCAGCCGTGGAGCAGTATTGCCGGACTGGTTTGACACCAGCATGATAGTGAAGATTACCTCAGAGGAGGCTTAAAATTTTATGGGCACGTGTTTAAAAACAACGTACAATACCCTAGGAGAAAATTCCTTTAAGAAGGTTGTCCCATTCATAAAGAAACATGAATTAGGGTCGGATCAGTATTCGCGTAGAAAACAGACCCGAAAAGTGATGCATTAATCGGAAGGTTTTCGCAGTTTGGACGATCGGATTGAGCTGAAATTTTGAGGGGTGTTGGATATAGGAATTCCGTAGCCGATCAACGATTGGATCTTCCAAAGGACGTCCGAGCTAGGTGCTGGAGACCACGCCCTAAACTCATCTAGATTCCCGTCCAGATTTGACAGGGCTCCGGTATATCGTAGATTTCCGGAGATTCCTCCATCGGAACTCGACGGAATTTTGCATGGTTGTTGTAGACTCAATTGCGCACAATTCCACCAAAGGGATCATCAAAGCGATGCTCTAAGAGATGGTGGCAGCGGATACAAGTTCACTGTTCAGAAAAACAGCACAGTCACCCAAGGGCAATGTTGACGTTGAGCCCCCGAGCTCCATGGATGATTCCTCCCTGATCTTGATAAAGATTGGAGTTGATGTTGAGGAAGGACATAATCCGAACATGATTATTGGAGATGGGGCACGGTCCTCGGTCAAGCCAAGGTGACCAGTCGAGGCGGCGACGAAGACGCCAACGTCGCAGTTGACCTGCAAACGAGCCATCGATCCTTTTGCCGATCACACAGCGAAACTCTCAATGAAAGCACCAATGTCGGTGTCAAAACCGACAGATCTCGGGTAGGGGGTCCCAAGCTGTGTATCATGAATCGATGGGTAACAGGAGACAGGGGACACGATTTTACCCAGGTTCGGGCCCTCTTGATGGAGGTAAAACCCTACGTCCTGCTCTTGTTTATATTGATGTAGTATCAAGTACAGAGTTGATCTACCTCAAGATCATATGTTGTGGTCTAAAACCTAAGGGTATGATGAATAACATAATCATGATCTATCGACTAGCCTAGTCTCGGTTTATATAATGTATCGGAGGCTTAGGGTAACAAGAGTCCTAGTTGAATACGTCGGTGGAGAGGAGTCCTTGTCTTGATCACCAAGTCTTGTGGAATCTTCCTCGTATATGTATTCGGCTGTCCGAACTGGCCCATGAGCATATGGCCATGTGGGTCCTCGGTCCAATCCAACTGATTGGGAGACGACGTGGTGAGTATCCCCTAGTCCAGGACACCGTCAGTTGTCGCTTTGGAAAATCTTCAAGGGGTGATGACATGAGATTAGATTCCTCATCCCGTGACTACAAGAAGAGAACTTGCCACAAATGCAAGAAACCTGGTCACTATATTACTGATTGTCCTTAGTGGGAGAAGGAATCAAAGAATAAGAAATACAAGGATGACAGTTCCGAAGACTCAAAGGAGAAGAAGAAATCTTCAAAGTCCTCATCGTCAAAATCTTCAAAGTCTTCATCTCACAAGAAGAGCAGCTCCAAAAAGGCTCGGGCATTTATTGGCAAGGAAATGGACTCTGAAGCTGAATCTGAGGAAAATGAGGAAGAGGAGGCATTTGAGGAGTCAGACTCTGGTGTGGCGAGCCTAGCCCTCACTACTGCTTTCGTCAGCAAGTCCATCTTCAACTCTGAGGAAAATGATTTCCCCAACTCTGCTGATGACGGCGATGACGACTACGCTCCCACCTATTGCTTCATGGCAAAAGGTGCCAAGGTACTCAAATATCCCTCCTCTGAATCAAGTGAGGATGAATCTGATAAAAACCTCAAGCCTAGTTATTCTAAACTTGCTAAGATTGCTGTGAAACAACAAAAGGCTTTTGAAAAGCTTCAAAATATGCTAGACAAAAGCGATGACCTGTTGGGTGAAGAAATGGATCGAACTCAAACTCTGACTGAAAATCTTCAAAGACTTTAGTCTAAGTTTGATAACCTTCAGAGTCATCATAACACTCTCTTAGCTGATCATGAGAAGCTTTCTTATGAATTTCTTCAAAGAAAGCAAGATCTTGAGAAGCTAAGGGTGAGTTATGACGATCTTCAGAAGGAACATGATTCATTGCTTGCTCAACAGATCAGTTCTACTCAGGTTGAACTCATTCCACCATATTTGAAATGCATTGATCGTGAATCTGCTAATTCTTCACCTGAAAGTTCAAATGCTTCTATTGCTGCAAATTCTTCAACTGTCTCTGTTATCACAAATTCCTCATCTGAGGATACCACTAGTATCACTAACAATGCAGGGTTGAAGGAATTGTATGTGACAGGCATGTACAAAAGCCTCAAAGGGCATCAAGCTCTTTGTGATGTGCTTAAAAAGCAGATCCTCAACAGGAACCCTAGGAAAGAGGGTATTGCCATTGAGAGGAAACTCAATGCTGATGGGACCTACTGGAAACCTGAGCAGTATCCCAAAACCTCATGGGTTGCTGCAAAAGGACCGCCCGTAGATCCATCCACTTTATCTGGCTTTACATGTGAATATCCATATTCTTCTGATGAGTCATTTGACTCCAACTATAATTTGTTCAAAAATCAGAATGGTAAAGTATTTGCTAGATATGTTGAAACTAACTGCCGGAACAGTCCCCCTATGAAGAAAATCTTGGTTCCCAAAAGGTGCCTTAAAAGTCTTCAGGTGAATGTCATCATGACACCACCTGTGAAGAATAGGAACCCCGGATCAAATTCTTCATATGGACCAAAGTCTTCATATGGATCCAAGTCCTCATATGGACCAAATTCCTCACATGGATCAAATTCTTCATATGGATCCATATCCTCATATGAACATCATCGTGCTAACACTCCTGTTTCGCTGGGAAACGCTAAGGGCTATGAATATGTGCATTATTCTTTAAATCATTATGTTCATAAGTCCTCGAAGAATTTCTCTGCTTATTCATATGCTTACCCTAAACCCTCTTCTGTGAAATGAAGTGGACTCGCTTCTATACCACCTTTTTCTTATGGAGCTCACAGAATGATGAACTCTTTGCCACCCCTCTAGATGTGGGTGGTGAAGAAAAAGAACTAATATCTTATGCAGGATTAGGTCTCCAGACGAACTTAAACATCTGAAGAATTTGCTGGAGACCTGAAAATGCTTGAAAGGGCGCAAGCTAACCATGAAGAAATGAATATTCATTTCTCACGTCCTCATACTGCTATATATTTGTTGTACTATTTGATGAAATTCAGTCTGATGAATTTGATGTCATATTCTTCACTGATGAAGTATATGAGTTCGTAAGTTGAACTAATTCATCTGTAGAGGGTGATCAACCCAAAGCTACTGAGTGGGTCCTCGACAGTGGATGTACAAATCACATGACCGGTGGCAAGAACTTATTGGTGGACACTGCTTTATCTCCATCACATCTAAAGCATATCACCTACGCTGACAAAGGCAAAAGCAAGGTATTGGGTCTAAGTAGGGTTGTGATATCAAAGGATCGACACATGGACAAAGTCATGCTTGTCGAGTCCTTAGGATTCAACCTCATGTCTGTCTCAATGCTTTGTGATCTTGATATGGTTGTTTTCTTTGGCAAGTATCGTTGTGTTGTGTCATGGAAGCTGACAATTCCAAACTCTTCGAAGACTTTAGGAGAGGAGACTTGTATATTATTGATTTCTCTACAAGACCACAACCTGCCATGTGTCTACTGGCAAAAGCTTCAGAAGTTTGGTTATGGCATCGACGACTAGGTCATGCTGGCATGAGGAACTTGCACACCACGGGTACACGTCGGTCCTAAACAAACGGTTTTTAACCCCTTTCCCCGACGGCATTCGGAACCGTCGCCAAGTGAGTGTGGGTGATAGGGGGGGTCCTTCCCACACGACCCAGAAACTGTTGGGGATATGCCCTCCTGGCACACATGCTCGACAAAATGAGGTCGTGTGCGACCGGCGAGCGCTCAAATACGGAAATACGTATAGTAGTGCTAAAAAATACAATTATACGGCGAAATTGTTTCTGGTCGCAAGTACATCCCACACAGTCAGTCCCCGCTAAACGTTTCCGTTTGTATATACATCCCACACAGTCTCTACAAGGAAAACGTTTGCGCAAGGTGGCATAACACAAAGAGTTTTAAAAAGAATGTCGTGTGTGATTGTTCATTGATCCAACACGGTTTATTCCTAGAAACTATGTGCGTTGCCCAAGGTCATCGCCCATGGTGTTTTCTCATTAACTGTTTGCAATAGGAAAACCCAATTAGCAAGCTAATTGGCCAATTAGTGGGATAATTGCCCTATTATTAATAATCCATTTACTAATCTAATTGACATTCATATTAAGCACATAATATATTTCATTTCCAATTAAGAAAGCAAGATTTCATAATTGAAATACATCGGAGTACAATGTGATATAGCTTCAGCACTCAGCTGCCCCATTACACAACTGCACCAGCAGCAAGTTTCACATGCAACATCTAGAACCTTTCGAAATTAGCATCATAGACGGTACATAGACAAATGCATCTCATCTAGAAAACTGCTGAAGCGGAAGGCGAATATTGAGCCTTCATTCATGTTGAAGGTCTTTGCAACTTTAGGCCAGTGCCTGTGGATGATTGACTGTCCATCCTTCGACCTGTTCAGGAACACTTCAATATTGAACCGTGGGTGTTGTATGAAAACTTTCCTCGCCTCCTGACCATAGAGGTGGTTTGAGAGGTAATCATCAATGAACACTGAAAACAAGGATGTGCATAAATATCTTCTCTATATTGGAAATGGGGCAAAGGAATAAAAAAGGCAAGGTATAATAGTTAGTACCATCTTGTAAACCTTAGTGCTTCCCATTGTTTCCCTGCAACACATATAAGGCAGTTAGTCATCAGGTTAAGTAAGGGCTCGCATGCTATCAGTAAAATATGTTGATGAAAAATAAGCACATTGCAGATTCATCAGATTAATTCAAGCCACATGGAAAACCCATTTATCCAAACCAAGCATGATTAAGAACTAGGAAATATAGCACTTGTATATGTTTCTCATGTATTAAGTGCAGCCAAATTCACTTTATTCCTCACATGGTATACAATAACAGAATGCAGCCACAACAATTGAACATCGCATTGCAGAATTGAACCAAGCAGTTAACTAAACACCACAACAAATGAACCAAACATTAACTGAGCACCACATTGCACAATATAACATACTCATAATAGAAGATCAGACATTTAACCAAACCAAGCATGCTTAACAACTTGGAAATATAGCAATTGTATTTGTTTCTCATGTATTTATTATAGCCAAATTCAATTTATTCCTCACATGGTATACAATAACAGAATGCAGCCACAGCAATTGAACATCGCATTGCAGAATTGAACCAAGCAGTTAACTAAACACCACAACAAATGAACCAAACGTTAACTGAGCACCAAATTGCACAATATAACGATACTCCTAATAGAAGATCAGACAGTTAACCAAACCAAGCATGCTTAACAACTTGGAAATATAGCAATTGTATTTGTTTCTCATGTATTTAGTACAACGAAATTCGATTTATTCCTCACATGGTATATAATAACAGAATGCAGCCACAACAATTGAACATTGCATTGCAGAATTGAACCAAGCAGTTAACTAAACACCACAACAAGTGAACCAAGCCACAACAAATGAACCAAGCAGTTAACTAATCACCAATTGAACAATATAACATACTCCTAATAGAAGATCAAACAGTTAACCAAACCAAGCATTCTTAACAACTTGGAGATATTGCACCCTGAAGAATTGAACATCACATTTGCAGAATTGAACCAAGTAGTTAATTGAACACCACATTGCATGACATATAGAACATATACACTATAGCAGAAGATTGCATGGTAAAAGTAGATAGCACAATTCACTAGAATTTGTTAAGGAAAGGCAGTAGCTAGCAAACTAAACATGGGTCCTTATAGTGAGCTAATAAGACAAGCTACTCCTCATTGTTGGAGATAACAATGACGATTGGCTCCTTGGACATGGAAGAGGGCGAGGCCTCCGCATCGTGGGTGCCCTAGTTGTAGTGGTGAGTTGCCTGAGCCGCTCCGGGCACCAACCTGCTGGCTCTCGAGATGAGGTAAGCACGTGCACGCTGAGAAAACACCTCGTAGTTTTCATCGAAGGCACCGACGGTGGCCCCGAGAAAATGCCACAAACTGTCGTTTAAAGCAGCCAACCGCGTCGCGGCATCGGCGCGAGAGGCATCAACGGTGGCCTCGGCGGCAAGGTGCTCCTCCAAGATCTGGGGGTCAGCACGAATGGCAGCCATCGTGACCTCATCCGCGTGTGCGGCCGCGATTTGCTTCTCCGCTGCCAAATGCTCCTTGAGGTCCTAGATATACTGTGTGCACCATGACTTAGGCCAGCGCTTATTTGGTGGAGGGGTCAAGGATTTGGGTGGAAGGTGTCGCGCTCGCGCCGGCGGTCAGGGCGTGTGGGATGTGGAAGGAGGAGGAGGATGGGGGTCGGGTGTGGATTACCTGCCTGGATAGGCGAGGCCGAGCAGCGTGAAGGAGGGTCGTCAGCGAGGAGGCGGCAGCGCTGCAAGCAAGGAGTGAAGGTCTTAACTTGGAAAAGAAGGCAGAAACAGGGGAAATGTGGCTTTTGGTAAGGGGGAGGGGCAGGGAGGAAGATATTTCTGCCGAAGCCGAAAATTTGGAATCGCTTCAGCCAAAAAACTAGCGCGCAAAGTGTCATCAGACACGGTCCCTTATTCAGACACGATCCAAAGATATTTTGTGCTGCATCTCACACAGTTGGTTCTAATAAACTGTGTGGGATCTACTTGATTTTTCATCTTGATTTGAATTACATAATGGGGTCACAGCAGCCATGGATGGTGTTTGAATGGCTAGACTGTTTATCTGCAGTGATCATGCAACTATATGTGTGTCATAAAAGAATTGGAATTATTCATGGTTCGTTTGGACATTTTTATGCATTAAGTGAGTTTTCAATGCATTTATGTGCATAATTCAAAATGGAACTACATTCACATGCTCTAGTGCATATAAACGTGGTAAATTTTTGGTCCCATTTTGGGCAGGTTTGGGTATATGCTTCTCACAAACCAGAGCTTCTCACAACACGCATGATGGTTTCGGTAGGGAACGCCCTACCTTTGGGGACGAAACGATATCCATTGCCTCTTATTGCTTTCAAAAAAATTCTCGTCTCAACATAGAACAACAGGAGTGTTGTGTAATTTTTTGTGATTTTTCGGGGTTCGTTTGGACATTTTTATGCATTAAGTGAGTTTTCAATGCATTTATGTGCATAATTCAAATTTGAACTACATGCACATGCTACGGTGCATATAAATTGGTTGAAAAAACAAATCTTTGTCCTTGGGTGCATGCTTAGGTCCCATGCAAGAAATGGGAATGAATTTCAAACACCAGGGCACCGTTGATTGCCGGCAAAACATTGAGATGCCTGGTTCTTAAATTCTAGTAAATCCAGAACTCGTCTGAAATTCATGAAACTTGGCATGCTATCATGGAGCGGCATCAACATGCCGTGGTAAATTTTTTGTCCCATTTGGGGCAGGTTTGGGTATACGCTTCTCACAAACCACAACTCCTCACAACAAGCATGATGGTTTCGGTAGGGAACGCCCCACCTTTGGGGACGAAACGATATCCATTGCCTCTTATTGCTTGCAAAAAATTTCTCGCATCAACATAGAACAACAGGAGTGTTGTGTTATTTTTTGTGATTTTTCGGGGTTCATTTGAACATTTTTATGCATTAAGTGAGTTTTCAATGCATTTATGTGCGGAATTCAAATTTGAACTACATGCACATGCTCCAGTGCATATAAATTGGTTGAAAAATCAAATCTTTGTCCTTGGGTGCATGCTTAGGTCCCATGCAAGAAATGGGAATAAATTTCAAACACCAGGGCACCGTTGATTGTCGGCAAAACATTGAGATGCCTGATTCTTAAATTCTAGTAAATCCAAAACTCGTCTGAAATTCATGAAACTTGGCATGCTATCATGAAGCGGCATCAACATGACGTGGTAATTTTTTATCTCATTTGGGGCAGGTTTGGGTATACGCTTCTCACAAACCAGAGCTTCTCACAACAAGCATAATGGTTTCGGCAGGAAACGCCCCACCTTTGCGGATGAAACAATATCCATTGCCTCTTATTGCTTTCAAAAAAATTCTTGTGTCAACATAGAACAACAGGAGTGTTGTGTTATTTTTTGTGATTTTTCGGGGTTCGTTTGGACATTTTTATGCATTAAGTGAGTTTTCAATGCATTTATGTGCATAATTCAAATTTGAACTACATGCACATGCTCTGGTGCATATAAATTGGTTGAAAAATCAAATCTTTGTCCTTGGGTGCATGCTTAGGTCCCATGCAAGAAATTGGAATGAATTTCAAACAGCAGGGCACCATTGATTGCTAGTAAAACATTGAGATGCCTGGTTTTTAAATTCTAGTAAATCCAAAACTCTTCTGAAATTCATGAAACTTGGCATGCTATCATGGAGCGGCATCAACATGACGTGGTAAATTTTTTGTCCCATTTGGGGCAGGTTTGGGTATACGCTTCTTACAAACCAAAGCTTCTCACAACAAGCATGATGGTTTCGATAGGGAACGCCCCACCTTTGGGGACGAAACGATATCCATTGCCTCTTATTGCTTTCAATTTCTTTCTCGTGTCAACATAGAACAAAAGGAGTGTTGTGTTATTTTTTGTGATTTTTCGTGGTTCATTTGGACATTTTTATGCATTAAGTGAGTTTGGAATGCATTTATGTACATAATTCAAATTTGAACTACATGCACATGCTCGGGTACATATAAATTGGTTGAAAAATCAAATATTTTGTCCTTGGTTGCATGCTTAGGTCCCATGCAAGAAATGGGAATGAATGCCAAACACCCTGCCATCGTCCCTCGGCCGCAAACATTGAGATGCCTGGTTTTAAAATTCTAGTAAATCCAAAACTCGTCTGAAATTCATGAAACTTGGCATGCTATCATGGAGCGGCATCAACATGACGTGGTAATTTTTTTGTCCCATTTGGGGCAGGTTTGGGCATATGATTATCACAACCCAGAGCTTCTCACAACAAGCATGACGGTTTCAGATAGAACACTCGTATGCAAAGTGAGAGCAGGATTTGTGCATCTCTTGAACACTAACGGTTCTTTTGGATGACCCGTGTGAACCACTTACAAACAATTTGGTGCGATTTGCATCTATCATATTGGGTATGTTGCCATTTGTCAAACTAGAAAGATTGACATTTGTTGATCTAGTAACATTGCCATTTGCCAACCTTGTAACACTGCGATTTGTCAAAATATGAAGCTAAAAATCACTAGCAGTATCTAATTTTTGCAACTAAAATTCAGTAATTAAGCATAGATGGAGGTGAGGACGCGTGTTCAGCTAGGCGTGCAGCGGGCGGCGCAGTACTATTCGATTTGACAGCGGGTGGCGCAGTTCCCGATACGGCTTTAATGCAGATGTGGGAGAGGGTAGCTGTTCCCGAAATGTTGAACGGCCAATGATGCAACCTCCTTCAATTAGCATCGTGTGAATGCATGAGGGAAGTAATGGGAGGACCGGGAAAAGAGAGGCAGCACGATGTGAATGCAACGCAGTTTGCACTCATATAAAGGTGCCCCTCCATTCCAATGCATCTACCACATCGTACGCACCTAAGCATTTGCCTAAGCACCTACACTAATAAGCGCAAAAGTGCCCACTCTAGCCCCATGGCGGTGATGCACGCGAGAAGCCAGCGGCTGTGCCAGATAGTCCACGACGCCGGCCTGCGGCATGGCACCGTGGATCATCTCCATACGGTGTTGGCGACCGGCTGGTGGATGGCCGCCATCGACGCCAGCTACGACTCTTAGTTGGACTAGATGATCGTTCGCACCACCAACAGGTTCGCCGTCGTCAAGAAGCTCACGGACGACATCGCCGTACTCCTCTAGCCCGCGTGCCCGGGCTCCTCATTGCCTACCACCCTAATCGGCCTCCATGGTCGGAATCTCTTTCAAGCACTGGTGGCCCTGCGACTGCCCGCCGACGCCATGAAGAATGTCCACCTGGAGGTTGCGCTCGCCGCGAGGTGCCTCGCCCTGCAAGAAACCGTCGACTTACACATCCATGTGTATGAGCGAATCATGTACATAGGTATCTACAAGGCCAGTGAGGACGCTACGACGTTGGCCTTCTTCAGCCGGCTGGAAGCCTTGGATGCCTTTGTTGAGAATCACCTTGACCTCGCCACAAAAGTCGCCGCTCCTTAGCCGCCGGTCGGTAGCCCGGCCGGCGCACTGAGTTGAGGAGGAGGATGAGGTCGTACGTTGATGGATGCATCTTTCTTATCACCTCTTGTAACCACCATTGCGATTGCATCATCGTGGCCTTAATTCTTATTTTGCTATTGCATTCTCGTTCCAGTCAATATAGACATGTGCGATCCCTTTGCTCAATACAGACATGTCCGTTCCAGTATTAGTTTGATTTGCTTGAATGAAGGTCTATCCTGCCGTTAGGCACCGCGGCACGCTCTGCTCGCATCCGTCGGTGCACTCGGCTTGTGGACAGCTTTTCCTTACGTGTTCAACTGCTATACGCGGAGCGCTCTGCTCGCGTCCCTCCGCGCGTGCTCTGCCAGCGGTTGGGCATGCGCACGATCATGTTGGGGCCCCCATATGCATGTGGTTGCACCGCGCGCGTTGCCATGCGATGCAGTTACGTGCGGCACGTTGGAGTTACGCGCTACAAATTAGAACTGCCATCAGGGCCTGCTGATATTCCTTGCTGTATGACTTCCCCTTTAATTCCCGCGGCCATTATAACCTTAGTCTCTTCAACCTTTCGATCGCGCCCCACAACACAACAAGAACACCCACGACGACACATAGAGAGGGGATGTCCGGCGGTGCTCCAATGGAGTTCGGCGAGCATAGAGTGGAGACCCAGGCGAGGGAGACAGATCTCTCGGTGGTGTACACCATCGACCCGGCCATGGTGGACGACTACATCAACAACGTTGAGCAGTTGCTTGCTGGAGACAAGTACAAGGTGGTCGTCATCAACCTCCAGTACACCGCCGGTCGTCCCGGCATATAACAGAAGGTTGTCGTCACCCAGTTGTGTGTGTGCCATCATGTCCTCATCTACCACTACTGCATGGCCATAGAGCCTTGCGACCGTTTCAACAGGGTTGTCAACAACACTGACTACAAGTTTGCCACGGTGGATACCACCAACAATGTAAAAGCGCTCAGTGTTACGGGCTTGGCCTGCAAGAACCTTGTCGAAATCTGTGACCACTACAGGGTCTAGGGCAGCACGAAGGACTCCCTGGTTGAACTCGCCTCGGCCATCATCGACCCCTACTACGAAAAGATGAAGCAGGATGCCCAAAGAACAAGTCCCGTATCGTGGCACGGGGCCTAGATGCGGCAACTGGATGAACCTCACCTTGCACAACACACATATATATATTGTTGTCCTGCATGCAATCCCATCGCACAACACACACATCTTGTTAAGTTGAACCGTTTCTGTTCTCTTGTGTCAATGCAAACAGTTCATCCGAGTGAACTGCATGCCGTATATCGCACACACCTTGATCTGGCTGACCATTTTTTTGTGTTGCTTAATCACAAACAGTTCATCCGAGTGAACCGTATGTTGTATATCGCACACACCTTCATCTGGCTGCCCATTTCTTTTGTTTTGCCTAATCACAAACAGTTCATCCGAGTGAACCGTATGTTGTGTATCGCACACGCCTTCATTTGGATGCCCGTTTATTTTGTTCCTCCTCATCGCAAACAGTTAATTGAATTGAACCATATGCCCTTCATCGCACACGCAACTAAAATCTGAACCGTGTTTGATGCATCCTCCATCGCAAGCGTTTTCACCTTTTTGACGGTTTTCATACACCACCATTTGCGATTATTGCATCACACACAGTTTCTCGAAGGGTCTCTGATCGTAGTGTCGCGTTAGCAACATCCTGTAGTAGTGCACACTCCCGAAGAAGAAGCACGTCATTGGCATCGAGGGTGTCAAATTCTTCAAAGACCATCTGTGTGGAGCTTGTGAAGCTGGAAAGATGACCAAGTCCAAGTATCCCTCAAAGACTGTCATGACTACCACTCGTCCATTTGAATTGCTTCACATGGATCTCTTCGGCCCTACTCATTATTCCACATTCACTAATGATGCATCTTTATATGGCTTTGTTATTGTTGATGACTATTCTCGTTACACATGGGTGCATATCATCACTTACAAAACTGAAGTGCAGGAAGTCTTCAAATGATTTTCCTCGAGGGCTTCAACAAACTTCGGTGTGAAGTCAAGCACATTAGAAGTGACAATGGGACCGAGTTCAAGAATACTGGTCTTGATGACTATCTTGATGAATTTGGTATTACTCACGAGTTATCTGGTCCTTATACTCCTCAGCAGAATGGCGTCGTGGAGCGCAAGAACATGACTCTTGTTGATATGGCTTGCACTATACTTGATGAATACAAGACGCCTCCTCGCTTCTGGCCTGAGGCAATTGATATTGCATGCCACATCATCACCAGGGTATATCTTCACAAATTCTTCAAAAAGACCTCATATGAACTCCTCACTGACAAGAAACCCAATGTGAGTTATTTCAAAGTCTTCGGTGCTAAATGTTGGATTAGAGATCCTCATCACAATTCTAAATTTGCACTGAAAGCACATGAAAGTTTTATGCTTGGTTACGGAAAGGACTTGCACACCTACAGAGTCTTCAACACTGTACACCACAAGGTTGTTGAAACTATAGATGTGCGGTTCGAAGAAACTAATGGCTCGCAAAGAGAGCACCTACCTCATGTGCTAGATGAAATGTCACCTGAGGAATCCATCAAGTTCAAGGCTATTGGGGATGTCATACCTACCGAAGAATCTGCTGAAGAAGTCATTCCAGAACGTGAAGAAAATCATGCTGGTGCGCCTAAGGAAAATGGCTCTGAAGAAAATGCTGAGCCCACTCAATGTCGTCAACCCGCTCATCCTCGCGTCGCAAATGAAGTGCAGATTGAGAAAATCATCGACAACATCAAAGCACCAGGTCCTCTCACACGCTCAAGTGCTTCTCATTTTTCTAACTTTTGTGGGCACTTTTCTTTTGTCTCTATCACAAAGCCCACCAAGGTAGATGAGGCATTTCTCGAGCCTGAGTGTATTCAAGCGATAAAAGAGGAATTACATCAATTCGAGCTCAACAATGTCTGTGAACTTGTTAAGCGACCATACCACGCAAGCACAATATCATCGGCACCAAATGGATCTATCGCAACAAGCAAGATGAAAATGGCCTTGTGGTGAGTTATAAGGCTCGTATTGTAGCTCAAGGCTATACACAGGTTGAAGGAATTGATTTCGGTAAAACTTTTGCACCTGTTGCTAGACTTGAGGCTATTCGCATATTGCTTGCTTATGCTAACCATCATAATATCATCTTATATCAAATGGATGTGAAAAGTGAATTCCTCAATCGTAAGCTTGAGGAAGAAGTATATGTTGCTCAACCCCCAGGTTTTCAAGATCCTAAGCATCCTGACAAAGTCTTTAGACTCAATAAGGCCCTCTATGTCCTCAAGCAGGCCCCACGGGCGTGGTATGATACTTTGAAGGAATTCCTCATGAAGAAAGGCTTCAAACCCGGTTCACTTGACCCAACTCTTTTCACCAAAACCTATGATGATGAATTATTCGTGTGCCAAATATATGTTGATGATATTATCTTTGGTTGTACTAACCAACATTATAGTGACGAATTTGCCTATATGATGAGTGAGGAATATCAAATGTTTATGATGGGAGAATTGAAATTCTTCTTAGGTCTTCAAATTCGTCAACAGCGCAACGGCATCTTCATATCTCAAGAGAAATACCTCAAGGATGTGTTGAGTAAATTCGGTATGCAAGATTGCAAAGGCGTCAAAATCCCTATGCCCACAAATGGACATCTATGCATTGATGAAAATGGTATAGACTTTGATCAAAAGGTATACCGCTCCATGATTGGCTCTTTATTGTATCTTTGTGCATCTAGGCTAGATATTATGCTTGGTGTTTGCATGTGTGCCCGTTTTCAAGCTACACCGAAGGAATCACACCATAAGGCTGTGAAGCATATTCTTCGATATCTAGCTCACACTCCAACACTTGGATTATGGTATCCCAAGGGCTTGGCTTTTGATCTCATTGGATATTCTGACTCTGACTATGCTGGTGATCGAGTGGGTCGCAAGTCAACATCATGCACATGCCATTTCCTTGAATGATCCTTGGTATGTTGGTCCTCGAAGAAGTAGAACTGTGTATCACTCTCTACTGCTGAAGCTGAGTACATTGCTGCTGGTTCATGCTGTGCTCAATTGCTATGGATACAAACCCTCAAGGACTATGGCATCAATGTGAAGAATGTGCCACTCTTCTGTGACAATGAGAGTGCCATCAAGATTGCTCATAACCCAGTTCAGCACTCAAAGACAAAGCACATCCAGATTCGTCATCATTTTCTTCGTGTTCATATGTTGAAGGGCGGCGTCTTTGTTGAGCACGTGAAGACTAAAGAACAACTAGCCGATATCTTCACAAAGCCCTCAGATGAAAAGAGATTTAGCAAGTTGCGGTGTGAGCTAAATATATTAGAATCTTCGAATGTTATTTGAAAAGGACACACATCCTAACACTTATGCAAAATTGATGACTTAGATGTGCAACACACGAAGTAGCGTTTTTCTTCAATCAATGAAGACTAACCCTCTAATTGTGAAGAAATTAACAAAGAATTTGATTCTCGTAGCCCTACACAATTGTACGTGGCGTCTAAAATCATCATTCTTATACAGTGGGTCACGCCACCAACAAAAGTTGAAAATCTTCAATTTGAGTTTTTCTTCAGTTTTTGAAATTCCTCATTTGTTCAAATTCTTCAACTTTGCAAAGTCTTCACTCTTTCCGACTGTGTTCTTCATTGATTATAAATATATTTGAGTTTTCAGTCCTCTACAACATTCACTTATTGCTATTTCTTCAAGTTGACTTTTCTGCTAAGTGAATGTGATCGGACCCTTCCCCCTCTATGCTAAACTCAATCCAGTTTGTTCACAAATTATTCATGTGCGTTCTATTTGAAACTCATTCAAAATCTTCATTGTGTCCTTGTCAGCTGAAGAATTTGCGAAAGAAATATTAAAATTTTCATATCTCAATTTTCGGCTTTTGCCGCTCAAACCATTCCACATCCCACGATTTGATTTATCTATTCACCCACGATCTAACATGATCTCCACTTCACAGTACGTGGGTGACACATGTCACTAGGATGAGAAGGGTCAGGGGCACGTTCGTCCATTTTACTCGGACGAGCGGTTTTTCACCTCGGCTATAAGTACCCCTCACCCTCCTATGACCTCATTTACCCCGCTCGACCTCACTCCCTTCGCTCGGGCTCTCTAAACTAGCGCCGCCGCTACCTTCCATCATCGCAAGTGAGGAAGAGCTTCACTCCCTCGACCTCGTCGCCGTCGTACTCGCGCCGGCCACGGAAATCTTCATTCCGCCGCCACCGTAGTTGTCTTCCGCCGCCAAGTTAGGGCGTGGAAGATCTGAACAGACGAGCTTCTCAACTTCTTCTCTCAATTCGTCGTGTTCTTCGTCAAGGGTAAATAAAATCTATTTTTACTACCCTTGTTGATTCTGATGATTTCCACAAAATCTTCAAAAGGTGTTTATTCTTCAAATTCCACACTCTTAAACACCACACTTGCATCTGTTCTTGATTTGTTTCCCTAAGCCATGTTTTTCTTCAAGATTCCTCAATTGTGTGGATTTTCAATCTATACAACTCTGGAACCTAAGTCAAAGAACACTTAGTGAAATTCCTCAAGACACCCCTGGTCAAATTCCTCAAACTTGTTTTTTAGAAACTTCTGAGAATGCATATGACCTCTCCAAATTCTTTGCACCTATACTTTGTTCACAGGTACACATGTCCACTGCTGAATCTCTAGGTTCTCATCAACTTAACTCATTTGTAGCGTTCCTTGAAGACAAATTGCATACCTCGTCAGGGAATTCGATTGTTCAAAATCCTCAGTTGAAGAAAATGGTTGATGGCAAAAGACCTAAGAAGGGAGGCAAGAGACCAGAAGTGAATACTGCTTCGGAGATACCTAATGACATCTATGCAGGGTACTGCACACCTGATTAAGCAATTCATGTCAAGGAGACAAAGAATGAGCGCAAAGTGCGCATTCAGAGGATAGAGAGGAGATGGGCACGAGAATGGAAGGAGTACAGATATGTAACTCCTAAGTACATGAAGAAATTCGTCATACACCCTCCATGCTCAAGACCTCCATTGGCACCAGGCCAAGAAGCTGATCCCACTAGCATCAAGCGTGGTGAGGATTTTCCAAAAGATTGGGCAAAGTGGCAAGCTAAGTTGGCCAAAATGGCCAAAGAAGCAGTGAAGAAATTCAATGAAGATTCTGCTACTGTCGTTGCTGAGGCCTCTGCTAGCAAGCCTAAGAAGGCTATGCCAAAGAAGCCGGCTCACAATCTAGGTTCCTCAGCTCCTATGCCCTCACGGCCAAGCTCTTCTATGCCCTCACGGAATGTTCCTCGAGCTACTTCCTCAAAAGCAGCTCCATTCCCCACTGCAAAATCCTCAGCAACTGCTGCAAAGTCCTCAGCACTTGCGCATCTTGCCTCTTGCCAAAGGACCAATGGAATATCAATTGCTTCATGAGCATCTGCAAGTTCTTCAGCTCCTCCTCAGTCATCAACTGGCCCAACCTTGATGAAGAAAAAGGCTACTACTGGACGAGGCACAAGGCCAAGTCCTCACAAGAAGCAGGTTACCTTTCAAGTACCGTCTAGAGAAGACGAAGCTGATGATGAAGAACTAGCTAATCAGAGATAGACAGCAAAGGGCAGTGATGTGCCACTTCTACTGGATCCTGTCGGATTTCGGGTTCCGCAGACCCTTGAGAGGTTCAAACTCTGGGGTGTGTTGCTACCTCTTGATCATGCATTGGTTTTCCCTTGAAGAGGAAAGGGTGATGCATCAAAGTAGCATAAGTATTTCCCTCAGTTTTTGAGAACCAAGGTATCAATCCAGTAGGAGACTACACGCAAGTCACCTAGTACCTGCACAAACAAACAAGAACCTCGCAACCAATGCGATGAAGGGGTTGTCAATCCCTTCACGGTCACTTACGAAATTGAGATCTGATAGAGATAATAAGATAAATATTTTTGGTATTTTTGTTGTATAGATTGAAAAGTAAAGATTGCAAAATAAATAGTAAACTAGAATTGTAGATCGGAAACTTATATGATGTAAAGTAGACCCGGGGGCCATAGGTTTCACTAGTGGCTTCTCTCAAGATAGCATATATTACGGTGGGTGAACAAATTACTGTCGAGCAATTGATAGAAAAGTGCATAGTTATGATGATATCTAGGCATGATCATGAACATAGGCATCACGTCCGTGTCAAGTAGACCGAAACGATTCTGCATCTACTACTATTACTCCACACATTGACCGCTATCCAACATGCATCTAGAGCATTAAGTTCAAAAGAACAGAGTAACACATTAGGTAAGATGACATGATGTAGATGAATAAACTCAAGCAATATGATATAAACCCCATCTTTTTATCCTCGATGGCAATAATACAATATGTGCCTTGCTGCCCCTGTTGTCACTGGGAAAGGACACCGCAAGATTGAACCCAAAGCTAAGCACTTCTCCCATTGCAAGAAAGATCAATCTAGTAGGCCAAACCAAACTGATAATTCAAAGAGACTTGCAAAGATATCAAATCATGCATGTAAGAATTCAGAGAAGAATCAAATATTGTTCATAGATAATCTTAATCATAAACCCACAATTCATCGGATCTCGGCAAACACACCGCAAAAAGAATTACATCGAATAGATCTCCAAGAACATCAAGGAGAACTTTGTATTGAGATCCAAAGAGAGATAAGAAGCCATCTAGCTAATAACTATGGACCCGAAGGTGTGTGGTAAACTACTCACACATAATCGAAGAGGCTATGGTGTTGATGTAGAAGCCCTCCATGATCGAATCCCCCTCCGGCAGATCGCCGGAAAAGGTCCCCAGATGGGATCTCACGGGTACAGAAGGTTGCGACGATGGAAAAGTGGTTTCGTGGCTCTCTTAGATGTTTTCAGGGTATAAGAGTATATATAGGTGAAAGAAGTAGGTCGGTGGAGCTGCGAGGGACCCAGGAGGGTGGGGGCATGCCTGGCCCCCCTGGGCGCGCCACCCTACCTCGTAGCCACCTTGCTGCTTCCTTGACATCCACTCCAAGTCTCCTGGATTGCGTTTGTTCCAAAAAAGATCCTCGCGAAGATTTCATTCCGTTTATATTCCTTTTCTGCGAAACACTGAAATAGGCAAGAAAAAACAACAATTTGCACTGGGCTTTCGGTTAATAGGTTAGTCCCAAAAATAATATAGAAGTGCATAATAAAGCCCATAAACATCCAAAAACAGATAATATAATAGCATGGAACAATAAAAAATTAGAGATACGTTGGAGACGTATCAAGCATCCCCAAGCTTAATTCCTGCTCGTCCTCGAGTAGGTAAATGATAAAAACAAAATTTTTGATGTGGAATGCTACCTAACATAATTTTCAATATATTTCTCTTTATTGCGGCATGAATGTTTAGATTCGAAAGATTCTAGACAGAAGTTTAATATTGACATAAAAATAATAATACTTCAAGCATGCTAACCAAGCAATCATGTCTTATCAAAATAACATAGCCAAAGAAAGCTTATCCCTACAAAATCATATAGTTTGGCCATGCTTCCTTTTTGTCACACAAAATGCTCCCATCATGCACAACCCCGATGACAAGCCAAGCAATTGTTTCATACTTTAGTCTTTTCAAACTTTTTCAACTTTCACGCAATATATGAGCGCAAGCCATGGATATAGCACTATGGGTGGACTAGAATATGATGATGGAGGTTGTGTGAGAAGACAGCAAGGGAGAAAGTCTCACATTAACACGGCTAATCAACGGGCTATGGAGATGCCCATCAATTGATGTTAATGCAAGGAGTAGGAATTTCCATGCAACGGATGCACTAGAGCTATAAATATATGAAAGCTCAAGAAAAGAAACTAAGTGGGTGTGCATCCAACTTGCTTGCTCACGAAGACCTAGGGAATTTTGAGGAAGCCCATTGTTGGAATATACAAGCCAAGTTCTATAATGAAAAATTCCCACTAGTATATGAAAGTGACAACACAAGAGACTCTCTATCATGAAGATCATGGTGCTACTTTGAAGCACATGTGTGGAAAAAGGATAGTAACATTGCCCCTTCTCTCTTTTTCTCTCATCTTTTGGGCCTCTCTTTCTTTATGGTCTTTTTTTATTTTCTTTTCAAAGAACTTTCCTCACATGGGACAATGCTCTAATAATAAAATTCATCACACTTTTATTTACTCACAACTCAAGAATAACAACTAGATACTTAGAACAAAATAAGACTCAGTGTGAATGCCTCCGACGGTGTACCGGGATATGCAATGAATCAAGAGTGACATGTATGAAAGAATTATGAAGGTGGCTTTGCCACAAATACGATGTCAACTACATGATCATGCAAGGAAATATGACAATGATGGAGCGCGTCATAATAAAAGGAACGGTGGAAAGTTTCATGGCAATATATCTCGGAATGGCTATGGAAATGCCATAATAGGTAGGTACGGTGGCTGTTTTGAGGAAGATATAAGGAGGTTTATGTGTGATAGAGCATATCGTATCATGGGGTTTGGATGCACCGGCGAAGTTTGCACCAACTCTATAGGTGAGAAAGGGCAATGCACTGTACCGAAGAGGCTAGCAATGATGGAAGGGTGAGAGTGCGTATAATCCATGGACTCAACATTAGTCATAAAGAACTCACATACTTATTGCAAAAATCTACAAGTCATCAAAACCAAGCACTACGCGCATGCTCCTAGGGGGATAGATTGGTAGGAAAAGACCATCGCTCGTCCCCGACCGCCACTCATAAGGAAAGCAATTAAAGAACACCCCATACTTCAAATTTGTCACACAACTTTTACCATACGTGCATGCTACAGGACTTGCCAACTTCAACACAAGTATTTCTCAATTCCATAATTACTCAACTAGCACAACTCTAATATTGCCACCTTTATATCTCAAAACAACTATCAAGAATCAAACTTCTCATGACATTTAATGCACTCTATATGAAAGTTTTTATTATACCCATCCCGGATGCCTATCATATTAGGACTAATTTCATAACCAAAGCAAATTACCATGTTGTTCTAAAAGACTCTCAAAATAATATAAGTGAAGCATGAGAGATCAATAATTTCTATAAAATAAGACTACCACCGTGCTCTAAAAAGATATAAGTGGAGCACTAGAGCAAAACTATCTAGCTCAAAAGATATAAGTGAAGCACATAGAGTATTCTAATAAATTCCGATTCATGTGTGTCTCTCCCAAAAAGTGTGCACAGCAAGGATGATTTTGATAAACTAAAAAGCAAAGACTCAAATCATACAAGACGCTCCAAGCAAAACACATATCATGTGGTGAATAAAAATATAGCCTCAAGTAAAGTTACCGATATATGAAGACAAAAGAGGGGATGCCTTCCGGGGCATCCCCAAGCTTAGGCTTTTGGTTGTCCTTGAATTTTACATTGGGGTGCATTGTACATCCCCAATCTTAGGCTCTTGTCACTCCTTATTCCGAAATCCATCAAATCTTTACCCAAAAACTTGAAAACTTCACAACACAAAACTCAACAGAAAATCTCATGAGCTCCGTTAGTATAAGAAAACAATCCACCACTTTAAGGTAGTGTAATAAACTCATTATTTATTTATATTGGTGTTAAACCTACTGTATTCCAACTTCTCTATGGTTCATCCCCCCCGATACTAGCCATAGATTCATCAAAATAAGCAAACAACACACGAAAAACAGAATTTGTAAAAAAACAGAATAGTTTGTAGTAATCTGTAGGTTACGAATACTTCTGTAACTCCAAAACTCCTGAGAAATTAGGAAATCCTAAATAATTTGTATATTGGTCTACTGCAGTTGGAATCAGTATTTTATCGCTCGCTTGTTAAAAGTGAAAATTATTTTCGTGAGTGCATACTTTCTGTTTTTTTCAGCAAGATCAAATAACAATCATCCAAGAAGATCCTAAAGGCTTTACTTGGCACAAACACTAATTAAAACATAAAACACAATCATAACAGAGGATATATGATTTATTTATTACTAAACAGGACCAAAAAGCAAGGAACAAACATAAAATTGGGTTGCCTCCCAACAAGCGCTATCGTTTAACGCCCCTAGCTAGGCATAAAAACAAGAATATATCTAGGTATTATCCTCTCTGGTAGGTAATTCTTCAATTGAACACTTATAGCCCTTAGGAGGTTCTTTATTTTTGCAAATGATCAAACTCCTAGGTAAGAAATCAAGAAATTCACTTGTAGCAAAAGGTTCCTTAACGATATCTAAAAAGTTGGGGTGAACACTTATTGATTTGAGATCTTCATTTTTATTACTAGGAGATTCACCCTTATTCTTAGGAACATAGAAAAATTTGGAAATTTTGGTAGGAGGAGGATTTTAGGTGTTTTTAACGGCATAAAAAGCGGACCCCAAGTTGTTAATAATCTCCTCGAGTTTATCGATTCGAGTGGAATCTTGATCTATCTTTTCATTAACTATGGGTTCCTTTTCCTTAAGATTTTTCAGAGTTACTCCTACCTTAGATCCATATTGAGTAATTTGATTGTGGATCTTTTTATCCAAATTTTAAATTAGCTCTACAGTGGCAATTTTATTTTCAATAATATCAAGCCTTTGCATCACATGTTCCAAAGTTAAAATAGTTCCATTAACCAAAAGAGGTGGTGGGCCTAACAAATCTATCATAGCATTATAAGAATCAAAAGTATGGCTTCCCAAGAAATTCCCTCCGGTGATGGTGTCAAGAACATATCTATACCAAGGAGTGATGCCTACGTAAAAATTGCGAAGAAGAACGGAAGTAGATTGCTTTTTAATAGATCTATTTTGAGCATTGCAAATTCTATACCAAGCATCTTTAAAGTTTTCTCCCTCCCTTTGTTTAAAATTAAGAACTTCATTATCGGGAGTGTTAACAATGATAGGAGAACTAGCCATGAGGGCAAGATAAACGATCTAACACACGGCCACACAAGAGGCAAGCGAAAGAAGGCGAACGTAAAAAAGGAAAACAGAAAAGAGGCGAATAAAACAGAAAGGGTGAAGTGGGGGAGAGGAAAATGAGTGTAACACCCACAATGCGGCTATATCTCCCACGTGTCGGGGCATGACTTAGAGGCATAGCCGCATGGTAGGATTGTCGCAAGAGGGGTAATCTTCACACATCCCATGTACTGAATAAGAAAGGGATAAAAAGTTGGTTTACAATCGCCACTTCATACAATACATAAATAATTCATACATCATCCAAATACAATAAAAGGTCTAGCTACGGAACCAAAATAAAAGGAGACAACCCCAAATGCTAGATCCCCGATCGTCCCAACTGGGCTCCACTACTGATCAAACGGAAAAGACACAAAATAACGATCAAGATCTTCATCGAGCTATCACTTAAGCTCGGTTGCACCACCTGCACTGGTATCATCGGCACCTGCAACTGTTTGGAAGTATCTGTGAGCCACAAGGACTCAGCAATCTCACACCCGCGAGATCAAGACTATTTAACCTTATGGGTAGGATAGGTAATGAGGTGGAGCTGCAGCAAGCACTAGCATATAGGGTGGCTAACTTACGCAAAAGAGAGCGAGAAGAGAAGCAACGCATGGTCGAGAAGCTAGAAGTGATCAAGAAGTGATCCTGATACTACTTACGTTCAAGCATAACACAAGAACCGTGTTCACCTTCCGGACTCCGCCGAGAAGAGACCATAACGGCTACACACGCGGTTGATGCATTTTAATTAAGTTAAGTGTCAAGTTCTCTACAACCGGACATTAACAAATTCCCATCTGCCACATAACCGCGGGCACGGCTTTCGAAAGTTTATACCCTGCAGGGGTGTCCCAACTTAGCCCATCACAAGCTCTCACGGTCAACGAAGGATATTCCTTCCCCCGGGAAGACCCGATCAGTCTCGGAATCCCGGTTACAAGACATTTCGACAATGGTAAAACAAGACCAGCAAGACCGCCCGATGCAGGGACATCCCGATATGAGCTGCACATATCTCGTTCTCAGGGCAACACCAGATGAACACTGCGTACAGCTAAAACCAGCCCTCAAGTTTCCCCGAGGTGGCGCCGCAAGTGGATCTGGTTCGGACCAACACTTAGAGAAGCACTGGCCCGGGGGGGTTAAAATAAAGATGACCCTCGAGTTAATTACTCCCAAGGGAAAGGTATAGGTTGTTAGGCAAATGTAAAACCAAGGTTGGGCCTTGCTGGAGGAGTTTTATTTAAAGCGAACTGTCAAGGGGTTCCCATAACACCCAACCGCTTAAGGAACGCAAAATCAAGGAACATAACACCGGTATGACGGAAACTAGGGCGGCAAGAGTGGAACAAAACACCAGGCATAAGGCCGAGCCTTCCACCCTTTACCAAGTATATAGATGCATTAATAAAATAATAGATATTGTGATATCCCAACATATCCATGTTCCAACAAGGAACAAACTTCAACTTCACCTGCAACTAGCAACGCTATAAGAGGGGCTGAGCAAAAGCGGTATCATAGCCAAACAACGGTTTGCTACGAAAGGTGGGTTAGAGGCTTGACATGGCATTATGGGAGGCATGATAAAAAAGTGGTAGGTAGTGTCGGTGTCAAAACCGGCGGATCTTGGGTAGGGGGTCCCGAACTATGCGTCTAAGGCAGATGGTAACAGGAGGCGGGGAACACAATGTTTACCCAGGTTCGGGCTCTCTAGATGGAGGTAATACCCTACTTCCTGCTTGATTGATCTTGATGGTATGAGTATTACAAGAGTTGATCTACCACGAGATCATAGAGGCTAAACCCTAGAAGCTAGCCTATGATTATGATTGTTGTTGTCCTACGGACTAAACCCTCCGGTTTATATAGACACTGGAGGGGGCTAGGGTTACACAGAGTCGGTTACAAGGGAGGAGATCTACATATCCGAATTGCCAAGCTTGCCTTCCACGCAAAGGAGAGTCCCACCCGGACACGGGATGAAGTCTTCAATCTTGTATCTTCATAGCCCAACAGTCCGGCCAAAGGATATAGTCCGGCTGTCCGAGGAGCCCCTAATCCAGGACTCCCTCAGTAGCCCCTGAACCAGGCTTCCATGACGATGAGTCCAGCGCGTGGATTGTCTTCGGCATTGCAAGGTGGGTTCTTCCTCCGAATACTCCATTGAAGATTTCGAACACAAGGATAGTGTTCGGCTCTGCAAAACAAATTCCACATACCACCGTAGAGAGTATAATATTCCACAAATCTAATCTGCCAACAACTTTTCATAACATGACATCCTGCCATAGTTCGGTCCTTACAAACTGTTTTTCCCAGCCTGCCACTGCACGTGTTGCGAGGCGGTTTTCTTGGCATGTCTTGTCGAAGTAGAGATCGTGTCCTCTTATCACGGGATTCTCATCAATACAGGTGTGGGTAACCCAACCGTGCCATCAATCACAGCGCTTGGGGAATAAGCGTGTTTACCAGGCAGGTGGGGAGACGCACAGTTTATTCTGCCCTTATAAAGGGACAAGGACTCCTCCTTTTCACCCACGCATTCTTCTTCCCTGCCCATCCATTCTCGCGCACTCGAGCTCCAATGCCCAAGTTCGCATTTTCTCCATAAAACTACTCAAACATGTCCGGAGCGGGAGGCAAGTGGATGGTCTCCTCCGTTATGGAGGAGAACATTACGGAGCTCTGGGAAGCCGGATACCTGGCCGCAGATATCGCGCACCGGCTCCTAGATGCGGGACAGATCGTCCCTACCCCCGAACCCGACGAATGGGTTGTATTCCTTACCCATTTCATCCGCGGGCTGGGATTTCCCCTCCACCCATTTGTCTGTGGGCTCATGTTCTACTACGGGCTGGACTTCCATGATCTGGCCCCCAATTTCATCCTCAACATCTCGGTGTTTATCTCGTGTGCGAGGCCTTCCTCCGCATCAAGCCCCACTTAGGCCTGTGGCTGAAGACCTTCAACATTAAACTGAAGGTGGTGGTCGGCCAGCAAGCGGAGTGCGGAGGCGCCATGGTGGGAAAAAATGCCCAATGTCACCTGGCTCGAAGACTCCTATGTGGAGACCGTGAAGGGGTGGCAATCGGGGTGGTTCTACATCACCGAGCCACGTGACACCAACTGGGTGGCGGCCCCCAAATTTTGATCCGGCATCCCCATGCAGCTCACCTCCTGGAAAGAGAAGGGCCTATCCTGGGGTTCATCGGTGGAGCTGACCGGACTCCAGAACTATGTTAAAAACATGATAAGCAAGAAAATCAAGCTTGTCAATGTGGTCCGGGTCATGCTCTTCCACCGGATCCTCCCGTGTCAAAGACGGGCATTCAATATGTGGGAGTTCGACCCGACTAAGCACTAGACGCTGCGAGAGCTCTTTGACACGACACACCAGGACATCTGGAAGGTGCTGGTCAAGTATGCCGAGGTACCTCCTCCCCTTACTGAGGATCGCGGACTCAGCGCAAAGCGCCCTGCCAATCCGGTAAGCTCCTTATATCTCATAAGATGTTTCTTTCCCTAGTATAATCATGTGGGGGGTCTAAGCCTCCACGCCATTTAACAGGACTGGGTCACGACAGCGGAGCGGATCGATTGTCCGGCCCCACTGCCCGAGGATCCAGCAAGGGCTCTCTTAACAGAGATGCTCGTTCCGGCGCCCTATGAGGCGCCGGAGAAGAAGGCCATGAAGAAGGCCACGGGGACCAGGAAAGGTCTCCGGTGCAAGGTAAGGTCGTATCGGACTCATCGTCCGATAACACCGAGGCACCCTCCTCCCACGAAAATGAGGAGGGGGAAGAGGAAAGTTCTCCCTCCCAGCCGGGGGAGACAAGAAAAGGAAGGCCGTGCCGTCAGGGGAAGCCGAAGGGTCCAAGAAGGGAAGGACTCTCCTTCCGGACTGCTCCACGGTGGCTGCTTTTAGCGACGAGGAGTGGTTACCCAGGGACAAGCCCCTGGCGAAGTCGTAAGTATCCGGATACCATAATAGTTCTTGGTATGTTTTATTTTATTGCTTGTTATCATGCCGAACATGATCATGCAGCCCATCCAAAGCCCATATCGACGTATCCTCCTCGGATGAGTCTTTGGGCCCGCCGGAGATGAACAACGATTCACTCCCGACCGCCTCCTCCCCCCACCCTATGGACGACGTCGAGGTGTTGTCTCAAAGGGTACTGAACTAAGGGGAGACAGTTCCGGAGGCACCCCAAGGCGACATTCCAAACGTTGGGCGCACGAGGGGCAAGACTCCCATGGGCTCTAATGCCGGGGGCAGCAAGTCTAGCCACCAGCTGAATACTGCACCGGAACCTCCAGTGGTTCTGGATTCTGTCAGGCGACCCCTCGCCAAGGGAGACAAGCCTTTTGTGCCGATGGCCTCTGCCATCCAGAGGCATCGGACAATTTGTTGGAAGCACTTCGCGGCGCTTCCATTGATGAAGAGCACCGCACTATCATGAGTGCGGTGGTCAAGAAGGTTCGGTCCGCCAAAAGCAGACTGACTGAAGCCTGTGCCAGCCTCCTAACAGGCTTTGAGGTAAGTAATAAAATTATGAGAAAATATTACAGCATAGACAGTAGCCCCTGATGCTCTGTTTGGTGTTCACAAAGAAAGGCCGAACAGAGGATCAAATAATAATCACAGGAGTCTAATCAGAATATGTCTATGTGAATAAGCAGGCTTCACTTCTGGCCGTTGCCGCTCACACGGCGGAGGTCTCTGCACTGAAGCGGGACCTTGAGCGGTCCGAGGAAGAGCTCGGCCTTACCAAGAGGCAGCTCGAAGAGAACAAAGGTAAGTAATACCTCGTCTGTTTATTGATAAAGAAAAAGGAAACTGGTTGTTAGATCATAGGATCGTCATGAATTTTGCTAGGGGCCACGACCGAAGTGGCGGCCCTGAAGAAGGCGCTGTCCGAGGCCGAAGGCAAAGCGGCCAAGGAGCGTGCCAAGCGCGAGAAGCAAGAGGCCCGAGTCGGCGAGGTTCAGCAAGAGCTCCAGGATTTTTTCAAGAAGTACGAGTCCTTGGAGCATGACTCTAAGACGCAAGGGTCCGAGGTTGCGAAGGCCCTCGAGAACGCACAAAATGCCAAGGCCGAAGCCCAAAAGGCCCTCCAGGAAATTGAGGCGGTCAAGAAGATAGCGGCGGGTAAGGCATTCATTATGCAAAGCAAGCATGTGAAGGAAACTTTCCTTTTACTTACCCGAATTTGAAGCTCTCCATGAGCGTTCATAGATCTACCCAGCAGTGTGTCGGATCCCGCGGAGTTCTACCGGGCCGAGGAAGGGAGCTCGATAGAGAAGTTATTCTGGTCTCAGTATACTGGGACCGAACATCCGATGCCCTTGAGCGACCAGTTGAAGCAACTAGTTGAGCTTCACAAGGTGGCCGAACTGGCCATGAAGGGCCTCATAGTCCAGATGTGGCCTGGCGAGCCCCTGCCTGGCAGCTATTTCGGCCTGGTAAGGTGTCTTGTGAATGCCTGCCCACGGTTTGAATTCATAAAGCGGTCCGTCTGCATTGAGGGTGCGCGCAGGGCTTTTGCCCAGGCAAAAGTGCACTGGGCGAAGATGGACGCCGAAAAGCTGGTGAAGGAGGGGCCGCCGGAGGGCAAGGAGCATCACCACCCCGAAAAGTATTATGACAGTGTTATGAAGGGTGCTCGCCTTGTGGCAGAGGAATGTGCTAAGGATGTAATATTTGAATGAATGTACTCATGTCATCCTGTAATGTGGAACGATTTCATGTGCACTATGTAACGCTTGTTAATTTAAAGTATTACCTTCTGTGTGTGTCGTGGTTTTGTCATGGCAGATGTCCTCGTGAAAGGACTTACTCGTGGAGCCATCGCTACGGTATAGCTTAAAGGGGTTAAACCGGACAAAAGCCTATGTCTAGTTGTGTTGGTATTTCTAGGGTTTCGATGACCAGGGAGCGAATCCACTTTGCCTGGCTCTCGAGTTGTTGTGTGTTGTCTCTAAACCGCTGTCGGGTCGTCCCTTTATATACATAGGTTGACGCCCGCCGGTTTACAGAGTCCCGAGGCCGGATCACAAATGTGTCTGGCTCGGTCTCTATCCTTCCTATCTTACAATGCAAGTTACATAATAAGGCCGGTTTACATCTACAGGCCTTAACTCGTCTTTGGGCCTTGGGCCTTCGTAAAGCGCCATCATTCTTAGGTCTTCATGGGCTTCTAATCTTCATAAAGTTAATCCGGCTACTCCTGGCCGGTTTACATCTAGTAGTAATATCCCCAACATTAGGCCACATATTGGTTTGAAATTGTTCATGTCAATCTTCAACACTTAAAAAATTCCTCCTTTGCATCTTCACCTTGATCTTGTAAACCACCGTGACGTCATACTCCAGGATCATGATAAACCGCCATGACGTCACCTTGTTACTTAAAAATGGCATATCTCACCTTCAGTTAATGAGCCTCCGACAATCGAGGCGACCGCTCCTGTTAGGTATCCAATATTCCGGCTCCTCGATTCTCGCGCCTGTCACCTCCCCCTTTTACCTTATAAATAGGGCCAAGGGTCATTTCCTTTTCTCCCCTCCGTCCCTTCGCTTATTCTTCCTCCTCGCGGTGCCCCTGCACCCGAGCGCTGCCGCCCTCGCCGAGCTTCGCCTCTGCATCTCCTTTGGCCGCTGCATCGACCTGATCGCACCAGAGAGTTGCGGCATATCTCCGCTGCTTCAACAGTCGTTGTAAGTCTTCCCATTTCCTCCTCTGTAGATCTATCTAGGGTTTCAGTGTTCATCAAAGTTCATCGAAGCTCCGGCACTGTTCGTCCCTGTTCCTCTTCAGTCCATAGATGAAAGACCTTAAGTTTGATGTATTCCATGTGGTAGCTATAGCATTCCTTGTCCTTGCTATCAAAACAAACCCTAATGCGCATAAAAACCGATCTGGACCTTTTGCAAATCACTTCGGGACCAACCTTTTTAGGTCTAAATATTTTTGCTTTCCTGACCTGTGGTAGATCCAAAATGCTAATGTAATCTTTGCAAAATCTGTTTTTCCTTAGTTAGTCATTCTTGCCTTAGATCTGTACCTTCTATATCACATACGCGGTTTACCTTTGTAGTAAGCAATCTATTACGTACCATTAGTCCCCTTGTAAACCGGCAATCCCTTTATCTCCGTTACCATACTCCAGTTTAGCAATATGTGTATATCTCTTTTTCCACTTATTGCCTTGTCATTGATAATTATATCATCCTCCGGTTTACCAATTTCACATACTTGGATTCCTTTGTCCCTTTGTACCTTATGCATCACTATGAATGAATTGTAAACCGGCATTATTTTCCTTCTCAGCCTTTCACTTGCAATGGCGAAACAGTTTTATGCCTGCAACTGGGCTCCCTCCCGGGTTACAGAGGAGCAACTGAATGGAATGGTCAAAATCGGTACCTTACCAAAGAAGAATGAGATCCGGTGGCAAGTTCCTGGACCGGAAAATCCTCCCAGCCCTAAGAAGGGTGAGGTAGTGGTGTTTGTTGATCACATAGACCGTGGTTTCAAACCGCCTGGAACAAAGTTTTTCCGGGATGTACTTGCCAGCTTTTAACTCCACCCTCAAGATATTGGACCCAACTCGGTATCCAATATATGCAACTTTCAAGTTTTCTGTGAAGTGTACCTACAGGAAGAGCCAATTATTGAGCTATTCCGGGATTTCTTCCATCTGAACCGGCGCACTGAATTTGTAGACGGACCCAATACTGAACTTGGTGGCGTCTCTATTCAGAAAAGAAAAGAGGTTGAATTTCCTCATGCCAAGCTGCACAATCACCCCAAAGAATGGAATCAAACTTGGTTCTACTGTAAAGACACCTCCCCGGAAGATGAAAATCCTCTGCCGGGTTACTGTGCCCACCGGCTGGCCAATACTCATCCTCTTCCACAACGACTAAGTGCCCAGGAACGGGCCACGTATGCACCTCAACTCGCCAAGCTGAGGGCTTTCTTGGCCAACGGTTTAACAGGTGTAGACTTTGTCCGTTGCTGGATATTCTGGAGTATCTTGCCACTAAGTCGCCGCTCCCTCTTAATGTGTGAGTACACTGGTGAAGTAGAAGACTCCCAACATCACATCAATATTCAGCTAACAGATGAAGAAGTCACTGAGGCCGTCAAAAAGATATTGAATGAATCGGAAGTTGAGGTAGAACTTGATTCACTTGGTTCCCTTTTCATGCATCTCATTGACAATGATACTTATCAGGAGGACATGGAGAGCAGCCAAGCTGACGATGTAGAGGTAATTATCCTTTCCTCCGGTTCAGACTCTCTGCCAACACAAAAAATCCATCAAGCGGTCCGGAAAGTAAGCTTTTCACATCCTCTTGCTCACTTGGATCCAACATTTATTTTGAAGAAGCAGCAGCACGAGGCTCGCCACACAACCCGGCACAGCGGCCAAAAGGTTACTTCGACCGGTTTACTGGACACTTCGGTTCGGAAACACCGATCTGAGGTCTCACCCGCTTCTGACACTTCTTATCCCAAGGCAGGCTATTTCCGACAACCTCTTAATCCGTCCAATTCAAATTATCAGGTGACACCTCCTTCTTCCTCTGGCGAGTCAACAGCGACCCAACTCCCTCCTCTCAAAACCATAGATGGGTAAGTACTTTAACCCTTTCTTTTGATGTTTCATACTTTATATGTTGTGCTAACTTTTGCATCTTGTTCTTGTTAAGAGTCAAAGATAGACCCAGTAAAAAGGCTCGGGTGAATAATCCGCCCGAAGACCAGGTGGTTACTGAACCGGAGCAGACTGCTGAATCAGAGGATCCAAATCCTGAAGCTACCTTTGATGAACCACCCCCTCAAGATCACAATACTGATGAACAAGCAAAAGTTGATACTGTTGTGCCTGATGATGAACCGACAAATCCGATCCAGATTGGTAATAGATCTCCTAGTCCGGTGAGAGCCGCTGACACTCCATCAACTCTAGAAAAGGCTGCTGGAGACAAAGAAGGCGAGGTTATCATTACTGGTATTGGTCACACCTCTCCTGGCCATCCTGTAATCTTGGCCAAACATAGTGCCAAGGAAGAGCGTGCTGCCATGGGAAAAGGCAAATGGAGCACCGACTTGTCAAGCTACGCCCATCTCAACGATCAAGAACTCCACTCCGGTTTTCTAAACCGTCTGCACTCAAACCGTGATTATGAAGCCGGCTTGGTGAACCTGATGAAAGAGCGCTATGAGGTATTTTCATCACTTTCCTTTCTTAAATCCAAAGTACAAGCATCAACCCAAGTAGCCCCCAAGGGCCGGCTTATGATGGCAATCATAAACCGAAACTATATACTACCTTAACTCTTGCAAACTTGTCCTCCATATACCAACTGATCTTTTTGAAGTAAATCAGACGTGATCATTGTATTCCTATAGTTTTCGCCTATGTAGTCCCCAAGGGCAGGTTTATCTTTCCAAGGTGAACCGGGTCTTTAATCCATGCATCCATTTGAACAGATGTACATTAGCCCCCAAGTGTCAAGGATAATGCTTGCATTGTACTTGAGACTTGCAAATAAAAGTTTGATGATAGAACAAATAGGCATTAGCCCCCAAGTACAAAGTGCATAACTTGCTATACGCTTGGTACTTCAAAAATACACATCTCATTGTTGATATATCTTGCCTTTGCAGGCCAAACTGAGTAAAAGGGATGCTCAAACCACTGACCTTCAGGAGAACGTCAAATCTCAGCAAGCAGAGGCTTCCAAGGCCAAGGAGGAGTTGACAAATGCCTTAGCAGCCATGGAAATGCTAAAAGAGACCTTTAACAAAGAGCGTGCATACTGGGAGACGGAAAAGGCCGGTTTAACAAAGAAGGCCGAGGATGCAGAGGTAGCCCTGAGGCCGGTGGTTGAAGAACTGACCGGTTTAAACCAGCAGATTAATGCCATGACTTCTGTTGTGTTTGGTAAGTACTCTCTCATGAAGTTTTTGTAATTCGTAATATCTTATCAATGACTGGTTCACTAATGTTTAACCATGACAGGGAGCCGCATTACTCATCTAGGCTCCGACATGCGGATGAAACTTAAAGCGGCCTACACTTTGATAGAACAACTGTTTTCTGGATCCCAGTGAGCCATTTGCACTACAGCTTATAACAAGCCCCTGCCATTGCTGATAAAAGAGACCATCAAAAAGCTGGCCATGCTGCCTGCCCGGATCGACGAACTGAAGAAATCATCCGAAAGGTCAGGTGCACTGACCACACTAATCCGGGCCAAGGCGTGGATTCCGGATCTTGAACCGGCAGATATCATCAAAGGATATCCTGGTGTGAAAGAAGACGGTTCAGACTTCAATAATGACGATCTCTGAAGGCTGACAAAGGAGAGGTGGCCTATAGCAAGCAAACTGGCGGAGGACACAGATCTGTCACATTTTCAACCGGTTTACGATGCTGAAGGGAAAAGACAGCTTGCATTGATTCATAGTGTAGAAGAGCTTGTTCCGCCAATCTGTAAGCATACTTATGCTCCTAATATTGACCCTTCCAACCTTATTCATGAGAAGCTATTTTTCAAGCCTTAACTGGAATCGACTGGTCAACGCCTGATTTCCGGCGATTGGGGAGGGATGAAGACAATACGCCCACTCAAGAGGACCCTCAATCGTCAAGCCGTCCAGATGAGGAATCCTAAACCGGTGGCCGGTTTACCAGTTGCAGTCTTCCGCTCTTGAAAACTGATATGTCTCCAACGTATCTACTTTTCCAAACACTTTTGCCCTTGTTTTGGACTCTAACTTGCATGATTTGAATGGAACTAACCCGGACTGACGTTGTTTTCAACAGAATTACCATGGTGTTATTTATGTGCAGGAGCAAACATTCTCGGAATGACCTGAAACTTCACGGAGACACTTTTCAGAAAATAAGAAAAATACCTGCCAAAGATGAAGGCCAGGGGGCCCACCACCTTGCCACGAGGGTGGGGGGGCGCGCCCCCTACCTCGTGGGCCCCATGTTGCCTCTCCGACTCCAACTCCACCTCCATATATTGAGTTTCGGGGAGAAAAAATCAGAGAGAAGAAATCATCGCGTTTTACAATACGGAGCCGCCACCAAGCCCTAAAACCTCTCGGGAGGGCTGATCTGGAGTCCGTACAGGGCTCCGGAGAGGGGAATCCGTCGCCATCGTCATCATCAACCATCCTCCATCACCAATTTCATGATGCTCACCGTCGTGCGTGAGTAATTCCATCATAGGCTTGCTGGACGGTGATGGGTTGGATGAGATTTATCATGTAATCGAGTTAGTTTTGTTAGGGTTTGATCCCTAGTGTCCACTATGTTCTGAGATTGATGTTGCTATGACTTTGCTATGCTTAATGCTTGTCACTAGGGCCCGAGTGCCATGATTTCAGATCTGAACCTATTATGTTTTCATCAATATATGAGTGTTCTTCATCCTATCTTGCAAGTCTATAGTCACCTATTATGTGTTATGATCCGTTAACCCCGAAGTGACAATAATCGGGATACTTACCGGTGATGACCGTAGTTTGAGGAGTTCATGTATTCACTATGTGTTAATGCTTTGTTCCGGTTCTCTATTAAAAGGAGGCCTTAATATCCCTTAGTTTCCGTAAGGACCCCGCTGCCACTGGAGGGTAGGACAAAAGATGTCATGCAAGTTCTTTTCCATAAGCATGTATGACTATGTTCGGAATACATGCCTACATTATATCAATGAAGTGGAGCTAGTTCTGTGTCACCCTAGGTTATGACTATTACATGATGAACCGCATCCGGCATAATTCTCCATCACTGATCCATTGCCTACGAGCTTTCCATACATTGTTCTTCGCTTATTTACTTTTCCGTTGCTATTGCTATCATCACTACAAAATACCAAAAACATTACTTTTACTACTGTTACCTTTTGCTACTGTTATCACCACTATCATACTACTTTGCTACTAAACACTTTGCTGCAGATATTAAGTTTCCAGGTGTGGTTGAATTGACAACTCAGCTGCTAATACTTGAGAACATTCTTTGGCTCCCCTTGTGTCGAATCAATAAATTTGGGTTGAATACTCTACCCTCGAAAACTGTTGCGATCCCCTATACTTGTGGGTTATCAAGACTATTTTCTGGCGCCGTTGCCGGGGAGCATAGCTCTATTCTTTGAGTCACTTGGGATATATATCTACTTATCATTATGAAGAACTTGAGAGATCCAAAAACCAAGATCTATTCCTCAACTACGAGGGGAGGTAAGGAACTACCATCTAGCTCTGCACTTGATTCACCTTCTGTTTTGAGTAAGCTTGCGACACCTACACCTGCTTCTGCTATTCGTTCTGATATGTCGCATGTTATTGATGATGCCACTTCTGCTATGCATGATACTTATGATGAAACTACCTCTATGCATGATACTACTATGCCACTTAGTGATTTTCTTGATGAACAACTTTCTAGGGCTAGAGAAATTGAAAATATTGAATCTAATGATACTGATGAAAGTAATGATGAAGAACCACTTGTTATTCCTAAGGGTTATGTATTTGATCAAGAAGCTTATTTAGCTATTTTAGCTTGCAGAAATAGAACTGAACTCAAAAGGTTATTAGCTAAATGGAGTAAGCAATCTCTAAATGCTAGAATGAAACCTGACCCTACTTTTGCTACTTCACCTATCTTTGTTACTGATAAGGATTATGAATTCTCTGTTGATCCTGATATAATTACTTTGGTTGAATATGATCCTTTTCATGGTTATGAATCTGAAACTGTTGTGGCACATCTTACTAAATTAAATGATATAGCTACCCTGTTCACTAAAGATGAGAGAACTCGCTACTTTTACATCCTTAAAATATTTCCATTCTCATTAAAGGGTGATGCTAAGATATGGTTTAACTCTCTTGATCCTGGTTGTGTGCGTAATCCCCAGGATATGATTTATTACTTCTCTGCTAAATATTTTCATGCTCATAAGAAACAAGCTGCTTTAAGGGATATATATAATTTTGTGCAAATTGAAGAAGAGAGTCTCCCACAAGCTTGGGGGAGGCTTCACCAATTACTTAATGCTTTGCCTGGTCATCCTCTTAAGAAAAATGAAATACTTGATATCTTTTATAATGGACTAACCGATGCCTCCAGAGATTACCTGGATAGTTGTGTTGGTTCTGTTTTCAGGGAAAGAACACCGGATGAAGCTGAAATTCTATTGAATAATATGTTGGCAAATGAAAATAATTGGACACCTTCAGAACCAATTCCTGAGACTATGCCTAAACCAACTCCGAAGAAGAGGGGTATTCTATTTCTCAGTCCTGAAGATATGCAAGAGGCAAAGAAATCTATGAAAGAAAAAGGTATTAAAGCTGAAGATGTTAAGAATTTACCTCCTATTGAAGAAATACATGGTCTTAATTTACCGCCTGTTGAAGAAACATATAATTAAAATCCTTTACCTATTGAATAAACTCATGGTCTTGATGACCCGACACACATAGTAAAGGTAAATTCTCTCTATAGATATGATAAAGTTGTAATCCCATTTACTAAATTTGCTAGCCCATGCTTAGATGAGTTTGATAAATTTATGGCTAAGCAAGAAGATTTTAATGCTTATTTTGGTAGACAATTGAAATACAATTCAAATATGCTTGGACACTTGGGTGATTATATGGCTAATGTCAAAGGTGAACTTAAACTTATTAGTAAACATGCTTCTATGGTTAGTACTCAAGTAGAACAAGTACTTAAAGCTCAAAATGATTTGCTCAATGAATTGAATAATAAGAATAATGATAATGCTGTTAGAGTTATGACTAGAGGTGGTAGAATGACTCGGGAACCTTTGTATCCTGAAGGCCATCCTAAGAGAATTGAGCAAGATTCTCAGAGAAATAATTTAGATGCACCTAGTTCTTCTAAAAAGAAGAAGGAGAAAAATGATAGGACTTTGCATGCTTCTAGTGATCCTATTGTTGAAACACCTGAGAATCCAAATGATATTTCTATTTCTGATGCTGAAACTCAATCTGGTAATGAACCTGAAACTAGTGATAATATTAATAATAATCTTCATGATGATGCTCAACCTAGTAATGATAATGACATAGAAATTGAACCTGTTGTTGATCTTGATAACCCACAATCAAAGAATCAACGATATGGTAAGAAAGACTTTGTTGTTAGGAAACATGGTAAAGAAAGAGAGCCTTGGGTTCAGAAACCCATGCCTTTTCCTCCCAAACCATCCAAGAAAAAGGATGATGAGGATTTTGAGCGCTTTGCTGAAATGATTAGACCTATCTTTTTACGTATGCGATTAACCGATATGCTCAAAACAAATCCTTATGCTAAGTATATGAAAGATATTATTACAAATAAAAGAAAGATACCGGAAGCTGAAATTTCCACCATGCTTGCTAATTATACTTTTAAGGGTGGAATGCCAAAGAAACTTGGAGATCCCGGTGTACCAACTATACCATGCTCTATTAAAAGAAACTATGTTAAAACTGCTTTATGTGATCTTGGAGCCGGTGTTAGTGTTATGCCTCTCTCTTTATATCGTAGACTTGATTTGAATAAGTTGACACCTACTGAAATATCTTTGCAAATGGCTGATAAATCAACTGCTATACCTGTCGGTATTTGTGAGGATGTGCCTGTTGTAGTTGCAAATGTTCCTATTTTAACGGACTTTGTTATTCTTGATATTCCCGAGGACGATAGTATGTCTATTATTCTTGGAAGACCCTTTTTGAATACTGTAGGGGTTGTTATTGATTGCACTAAAGGCAATGTCACTTTTCATGTTAATGGTAATGAGCATACGGTACACTTTCCGAGGAAACAACCTCAAGTTCATAGTATCAACTCTATTGGAAAATTCCGTCGATTATATTTGGAGGTTTTGAATTTCCTCTTCCTACTGTAAAGAAGAAATATGATATTCTTATTATAGGGGATGTGCATATCCCTGTTGAGGTAACATAGTGTTATTCGAAATTTCTCCGGTTCCATGTTATTCGGAATGAGTTCGTTAACAAGACTTGATCAACCTTGTTAGTGGATTCCTTTTGATGATCATGAGATGGATGTAACTAGAAGACACAACGTTCTGCACCTCTCTTTTACTTTCTGTTATTTATATTAAATAAAATAAAATAAATATTTTTCTGTCTGTTATCTGATTATCCGTACAATATAAAAATACCTCGATAAAAATTCTCCAAATGCCCTGAAAATTAAATATGATTTTTTCTAGAATATTTGAGGATTTATGGAACTGAGAACACACCAAGGGGTCAACCACCTTGCCATGAGGGTGGAGGGCGCGCCCACCCCTCTAGGGCGCGCCCCTGCCTCGTGGGCCCACGGTGGCCCTCCTCCACTTATTATTTCACCCACACACTCCTTCTTCCTCCCCCAAACACGAAAAAACAGCTCAAACCCTTGTCCAAGCTCGTTTTGCTGCCATTTTCGATGTAGCGACCTGACCCAAATGGATCAAGTCTCTGTGCTTAAGTGACATCCCTGGATCGGTATGCTGACACACACAGTACTCGAAGGATTTATAACAGAGGTAAATCACATGTATAAAGTAACGTAAATACTATTACCTCAATCCATATAGCGGAAGCAACAAGGTTGTGGATTCCCATCAACACCAACGGCAAAGTTGAGTGTAGAAATCGTAACGCTAACGTATCACTTACTCGTCGTAAGAAACCTGCAACATGAGATGTTGCAGCCCGAAACGGGTCAGTACATTGAATGTACTGGCAAATTCACACCATAGAGAATGATGAACAAATGGCTATCACTACATGCATATTTGGCTGGTGGAAAAGCTCTATGGTTATAAGGTTTTTGCGTAAAGCCAATTTTTCCCTACTACAAAGGAATAAATTTATTTAACTATCATGGTGGTTGTTGAACATTGAGAATGGTTGACAGCATTCTCAATCCCAATTAAGTAACATCATTAAAACCCAACAATATTCATTTAAAGTAACATGATGAGATTCACATGATATTCAAGTACTAGATACTCAAGTTGTCCATAACCGGGGACACGGCTAATCATGATTAGTTTGTACACTCTGCAGAGGTTTGCGCACTTTTCCCCACAAGACTCGATCACCTCCGTTGGATTTCTCGCACTACATGGTGTTTGAGAAACGGATGACCGATACATAGTCTTTCAGAAGCGCTAGCACCTTACGATCGGGTAGACCGGTACACCTACATCCCCTACATCTGCTAGTCTACCACTGTAAGAGTTCGCACAACTTAGTCAACTATGCCAGAGCCCATAATGGCTTATGGCTGCACACGGAAGTTTCTAGTATGAATAATCTCATGATCCCTTTGGGCCTGGGTGGCGGTCCAAAAAAACAGGCAAGTCCTGATAGAAATCAGGTGCCTCAATCCACCCAGATGTGTGTTTAAGTTGCCACCTTAGATAAACCATTAAAATTATCAACTCGCATCTGTCATGGATATCACTCACCCAATCCACGTCTACTAGCATAGCATGGCATAATAAGCAAACATAGAAGTAACTCCCAAAGGTTTCATAATGAACAGGTAATAGGTACTACCTCATCTACTTCCCATCCCACAATTTAATTAGATCCTAATCATGCAATGTGTGAGGATTGATCTAATGCAAGAAAACTGGGTTGTAGAAAAGGTATGATCAAAGTGTGAACTTGCCTGCAATGTTGATGAAGATGATTCGCACTCAAAACTCTTGATATCTCTACTCGTCACTCTCCGGTCAATCTATCGTAAGCAGGCAATAGTAACCACACATAAGCAATCACTCAAAAGATCAGAAAGAATGAAGAAAACAATTCGGAAAACATCGAAACCAAGCAAATAACTCTTGCAACATAAAACAATTTCTAACAGTACCAAAATTATTGTGAATTTGGCCTTATCAGAAAGTTTAGGTCAAGAGCTTCGATTTGCAAAAAGAATCAACTCAAACGGAGCTACGAAACTCAAGTTATGATCAAACGAAGTTTGAATTCAAATCTGATCTAATTCAAATTTTAAACTTTTCAAAAACATGTTTGAGTTGGATTAATGGACATAGGGAATCATAACGAAGACGTGAGCGTTGGTTTCGTTGAATTTGGACAAACGGTGTAAAAGTTATGCGTTTGAAGAAAGGACTAATCTGTAAATAAAGTATTCACAGATAGGTCCCTGGCCGAAAACTAAAAGAAAAAGAAAAATACTAAAAGAGAAACGTAGTTTATATCTAACCAGCGACGTTCTCTAAATAGATCAATATAAAAAAACAACCGTTTTTTTAAACAAACCGAGGTTAAAAGAAAAATCGGATCGGACCGGCGGTTTTATACCGGTTCGAAGGTTTCGACGTGGCGGCGGTCTCCGGCGAGACAGGACGGCGGCGGCGGCTCGGGTCCGGCCGGGGCGGCGGCTCCGGTCGTCCAGGAGGGCGGCGAAGGGTCGGGAGGGGCGGCGCGGCGAGGCGAGGGGATGGCGGCGTCGGCGGTGGTCAGGGACGGGACGGAGCGGGGCGGCGGCGGTGGATCTCGCCGGCGGCGGCGGGATGCGGCGCAAGGGCGGCGGTGCGGTGCGGCAGAGAGGAAAAGGCGGCAGCGCGAGCTTATATAGAGGGGGGGACGGGGTTGCGTGGAGGAGGGGGCAAAGGCGGCGAGGAGAGGCAGGGCGGAGCACGGCGGCGGCGCGGCGTCGTAGAGGCGGCGGACTCCCGCTTGGAGTCGGGGCGATGGCGGTTGGCAGCTTGGGCTGGGCCGTGGCCTGGCCTGGGAGCGGCCGGCCCAGTCGGCGGATTTTTTTAAAGATTTTCCAGAAAACTAACATAAAACAAAAATAAAATAAAACTTTATATAGGCATATTATATATCAAAATTTTCAGAAAAAGATTTTCTACGACATGAACATTTTTCTAGAATTGAATAAAATACACACAAATTCTAATAATTCAAAGAGTGCTACTGGTCTATTAAAATTCAACAAAAATCATTTAAAAAAACAAAATGATTTCAAATTAATCTTTCTCCAATTTTCTAATGTAGGGAATCATGTTACCCTAATTTCCATAGAGTTTATTTTTGGAGAAAAATAGTTTGAATAAAACTCAAATAAATCCAAATTGAAAATAAATTCAAAAGAACTTTGAATTTAATTCTTTGAAACTCCCAACTCATATTTCATATAATTTGAAGAAGTCATTTTATCTTCTCTCGTGAAAATCATTAAGTTGCATAAAGTTTCATAATTGAAAATATTTTCCAAATGAAATTCAAATATTTTCAACACCCCTTGTCATTTAGATAAATGGAAGAAGTCATGTCATCTTCTCTCTGGGGTTTTGTGTTTGAAAAGAATTTGAATTCGTGGAGATCAGAAAGCAAATATGAAAGTTTGGGAAAGTCCTTTTATTCCCTCTCATTTAACTTTCAAAGAGTTTCGAATTCACTCACTTTCAGTCAATCAATCAAACAATCAATCAAATCTATCTATTTATTATAACATTCCAAAATTTAGAATTTTGGGATGTTACAAACCTACCACCCTTAAAATGAATCTCGTCCTCGAGATTCAGAGAGGCTAGCAAGAAAGAGTTAGGGTTTGGGGGTCTCCTCAAAATCCATCAATCATCACAAGGGTCTGGGGTGCTACCATCCTTAGAAGCATGGTTACAGCTCCACCGAAACTCATATACTTCATCCATATTTTTAACAGTGTCGGTCTTCTCAAATCCTCGGAAAATTCCTTCTCTGGCTCTTCCGGTAGTGGCATAACCTTTTCTCAATTTCTTCCTGTCCTTTCCTCTTGGTTAAGGTTATTCCGAGATTGGGTCTTCTTAGCTGAGGGTCTGGCGCCAAAACTAAACAACTATCGATATCTCATGGTGGTCAACAATTTATGGTTTCTCCTGCAGGAAATGGGTCTGGGTTGATCCTCACCGTATAACCTACGGTTGGCAAAAGCTGCCTTGTACAAGGGAAAAATTGCTATACCATTCTAAGGTTTAAACAAGGTTTTCATCGTCGTCTCTCTACTATAGGTAAGTCACTCAGATTTACCATTCCATATAGCAAGGCGAACAATAAGAGTAAGTCGGTATGGTGATCAATCCATCCCGCACCCAAATCATTACCTTGTATATGGTTTAGCGAATCTCGCATCTAACACTCGGTCATCCTCACAAGCATTGCAGAATTTCTCTTGTCGACGAACCAAGTTCGAATAAATCCATAGATTCTGCAAGCCAAACAACCATCTATCGTTCCTTCACAACTCTCAGGTTTTGCGTAACTCCTATAAGATCGTCTGTCGATAAAGGTATAACCTCTTCCAGGGTTTTTCCTTCAGCAAGAATGTGCTTGCTTCTTGGCAGGTCCTGGGGCCTGTGGGTTATGGCCCATCTCATCACTTGTAGTCCTTGAACTTATCATCGGGCAACTGATCATTATTCCAACTTCCAACTTCCTAGTATTCTTAAATCCATCCAATTGTACTGTCTTCCTTCCTCTATTGGCACCAAACTAGGACATGATTACTCAGACTCATCATGGAGTTTCCATTGATCCATATTTCCGACATCATACCTCCTTTATATCCAATAGTAATTTATCTCTTCATCCTCGTGGGATATCCCTCATACCGAGATAAAAACTTATACTTATGAAGTCCATATTCCACTTCGTGGAACATCATTATCCTTTCCGCGGTCAAGCGTCCTTACAGGGGAATATTGGCCATCTCTGCATGGCACTTCTTCAACTGGGAAACGTGAAACACATCTTGAACTCCTGACAGTCCTTCGGGTAACTCAAACTTGTAGGCCACTTCTCTCATACGCTCCAAAACTCGGTATGGTCCTACAAATCTCGGGGCTAACTGTCCCTTAACTCCAATCGTTTAACTCCTCGCAGAGGGGTCACACGAAGACATGCTCTGTCTCCAATTTCATAGACTACCTCCTTGTTTTTAAGTCTGCATAACTCTTCTGTCTGGACTGAGCTACCTTCAGTCTATCTCGAATCAGCTTAACATTCTCTTCTGACTCCTTGATCACATTTGGTCCAAACAATTGACGGTCTCCAACTTCATCCCACATACTCTTGGGGTATCACACATATCGAGATAAAACTCATATTCATTTTGTCCGAAATCCAGTCAGTGGAGTAGCCTTTTCTTTCCCAGTGGTCAAGGGTTCTTACAAGGTACTACCACCCTTAAAATGCACAAATCTTCCATAGACCATAATTTTCTTATATTCTCAAAATGGTCAAAATCTCTCTAAGAGTAACAACTCTTTAAAATCAATATCAGTACCAACGGATGCTACTTCATTCATTCTCAAGTGATTTTCAATCTCTCGCTTTCTCCATTACCTGTCTCAACTCAACACCTCAATATAAAAGAGAATGTTCTCACTTCTACTACTCCATTACTTTTGTTGAAAGCCCAACTATCTATCACAGGTCTCCTTTTCCTTCGGACAATCTCTAGCAAAGTGCCCTGCTTCATTACAACAGAAACATATTACTTCTGGGAAGATTCGAGGTTTCCTTGTGATTATATAGCCTACTTGGGTCCTTGGCTTCCTTTTTGGGCAATTGTTGTGGTAGTGCCCTGACTCCTTGCACTTATAACAGGTGACATGACTCAGATCCTTCCTGGAATCCAATCTACTTCTCTTTCTGGACTTTTCCATTCCAATCCGGGCTTCTATTTCCTGTGGGTCATATTCTACTTCCTCTGTCGGGAATTCTACTAGATCCCCATTCATACAATTCTGGGAGATGTGTCCTTCTTCTCCACATGAATAGCAAGACTTGGTGCAGGGTTTAATTGTTCTTCTTTGGGTGTGTCCTCCACCTCTTTCTTCATCACAGGTTCTTCTAAACTTTCCATAAAGGGCTCCTTTCATTACTTCTTTCTTCTGCTGGATGGTTCTGTACCATGGGGTAAATGTGACACTGAGCAGGGTAGTGGGTAGTCCCTTCACACAAGAAACAAGTAATCTGCCTAGTTGGGTATTCTTCAACTGGGTGACTTCCTTCACCATTAGGGAACTCATCCTTGTGTTCTTTATGGGTGTGTCCGATTTCTCCACAAATCTTGCATGCACAAGGTTTCTTCATATCCTTTCCATAAGGCTTCAACTTCTGGGACACAAACTGAGACTTTAGCAAAGTCAACTTAAATTCTTTCCAAGTGGTTACTCCTTGCCATCCATTGATGGTTTGGTACATCCTCCACCAAGTAGCAGCACCTTTTTCAAAGCATTGAAGAGCATGCTGGGCCATATCCTTTCCGACTATAGGGTTGTTCTCCATATGATCCTCCATGTTTTGAATCCATCGGTCTGTCTCCAATTGACTCATCCGTCCAGAAAATACAAGCTCAATCTCCATTCATCCTCTATTAGGTCCATGGGTTTTGGGGTGAGATAAGAGAGATCAAGAGAGAGGGATGCACACAATACAAACAAAAGTTTTGAAAAGACAGATTTTTGTTGTGGCTGTCGAAAAACATCAAACAAATGACAGCTCACAAACGTCGCATCTAACGTAGGTATAACAGGGGTTTGGTCTTCTAAGGTCAATAAATCTTCAACGTCTCCAAACTCTTCAAGCCTTGTTCATGCCTCCAATGGCTTCTTCCGATCATGCTTGTCTTTCTCAAGTTCTTTTGCCAGATCAATCTCTGTTGACGTGAAATCTCTCGTGACATCCTTTAATATTCCGGAGTTGCATTTCAAACTTCTGGTTTCAACATCCTTCACATGAACCATGGTCATACTGTCCTTCAGTTCTTGATAATTCTCCGGTATCTCGAGGTTGTAGCTCCTCCAGCTTGGCTACTCTCATCTTCAGGATCCTGAGTTCCTCATGAAATACTTCCTTGTCTAATACGACTTCCTGGAGCTCCATTTTAACTTCTTGATGTACTACTCCAGATCCTGGTGATACACCGGCTAGGGCTAAAACTTCATCTTATGATAGGTGCTCCATCAGCCTTCTTCCATTCAAATCCATTCTGAAGAAATGCATCCTAACTCAGCACGGTGCCAATAGCATCAGCGGGCAGATGACATCAATCGGGATAACCGTGTTTCTGCTCTTGTCTTTCCCATGAGCCTATCATTCCCATAGTTGATATCTCCTGCCTTAGGGGTTTTCTTTGACAAAACTTCGAGTTCTCATGCTCCTTGTTTCAGTCTTTCTCCGATACACCCTTGATCTCGGTATGACAACTCCATAGTCTGCCAAGTTCCATAAAGGGTAGCCTTTCCTAGGTCATAGAAATCTAGGAATTCTTCAGAGCCTTCAAATTCTACTTGTCTTCGGTCTTTAACCGTTGTAGTTTCCATTTTTCAGATGCACGTAAGATACTCTTCATTCCGAAGTGGTCTTAGTTGTCCGATATCTTGTATCTTCTTGGAGTGGTCCTCATCAGTCGAATCTTCATGTGGTCAAAAGGGAAAAGGGGTATGGTCTCACTAAAGGGAATTTTTGAATAAGCTCAGAAGAGAAGAGAGGTAAAAGATCTTTTTGAAAGGGAAAGTTGTAGAGAAAAATCTTTGCTATGGGCTTGCCAGTTTCTAGGGTCACGTCCTACAGTCAACATGTGCTCTGATACCATCTTGTAGCGACCTGACCCGAATGGATCAAGTCTCTGTGCTTAAGTGTCATCCCTGGATCGGTATGCTGACACACACAGTACTCGAAGGATTTATAACAGAGGTAAATCACATGTATAAAGTAACGTAAATACTATTACCTCAATCCATATAGCGGAAGCAACAAGGTTGTGGATTCCCATCAACACCAACGGCAAAGTTGAGTGTAGAAATCGTAACCCTAACGTATCACTTACTCGTCGTAAGAAACCTGCAACATGAGACGTTGCAGCCCGAAACGGGTCAGTACATTGAATGTACTGGCAAATTCACACCATAGAGAATGATGAATAAAGACTATCACTACATGCATATTTGGCTGGTGGAAAAGCTCTATGGTTATAAGGTTTTTGCGTAAAGCCAATTTTTCCCTACTGCAAAGGAATAAATTTTATTTAACTATCATGGTGGTTGTTGAACATTGAGAATGGTTGACAGCATTCTCAATCCCAATTAAGTAACATCATTAAAACCCAACAATATTCATTTAAAGTAACATTGATGAGATTCACATGATATTCAAGTACTAGATACTCAAGTTGTCCATAACCGGGGACACGGCTAATCATGATTAGTTTGTACACTCTGCAGAGGTTTGCGCACTTTTCCCCACAAGACTCGATCGCCTCCGTTGGATTTCTCGCACTACATGGTGTTTGAGAAACGGATGACCGAGACACAGTCTTTCAGAAGCGCTAGCACCTTACGATGGGTAGACCGGTACACCTACATCCCCTACATCTGCTAGTCTACCACTGTAAGAGTTCGCACAACTTAGTCAACTATGCCAGAGCCCATAATGGCTTGTGGCTGCACACGGAAGTTTCTAGCATGAATAGATCTTATGATCCCTTTGAGCCTGGGTGGCGGTCCAAAAAAACAGGCAAGTCCTGATAGAATCAGGTGCCTCAATCCACCCAGATGTGTGTTTAAGTTGCCACCTTAGATAAACCATTAAAATTATCAACTCACATCTGTCATGGATATCACTCACCCAATCCACGTCTACTAGCATAGCATGGCATAATAAGCAAACGTAGAAGTAACTCCCAAAGGTTCATGATAATACAGGTAATAGGTACTACCTCATCTACTTCCCATCCCACAATTTAATTAGATCCTAATCATGCAATGTGTGAGGATTGATCTAATGCAATAAAACTGGGTTGTAGAAAAGTATGATCAAAGTGTGAACTTGCCTGCAATGTTGATGAAGATGATTCGCACTCAAAACTCTTGATATTCTACTCGTCACACTCCGGTCAATCTATCGTAAGCAAGCAATAGTAACCACACATAAGCAATCACTCAAAAGATCAGAAAGATCGAAGAAGACAATTCGGAAAAACATCAAAACCAAGCAAATAACTCTTGCAACATAAAACAATTTCTAACAGTACCAAAATTATATGAATTTGGCCTTATCAGAAAGTTTAGGTCAAGAGCTTCGATTTGCAAAAAGAATCAACTCAAACGGAGCTACGAAACTCAAGTTATGATCAAACGAAGTTTGAATTCAAATCTGATCTAATTCAAATTTTAAACTTTTCAAAAACATGTTTGAGTTGATTATGGATAGAGGAGATCATAACGAAGACGTGAGCGTTGGTTTCGTTGAATTTGGACAAACGAGTGTAAAAGTTATGACTGTTTGAAGAACAGGGACTAATCTGTGAAGAAAATATTCACAAACGGGTCCCTGGCGGAAAACTAAAAGAAAAAGAAAAAGACTAAAAAGCGAACGTTAGTTTATAAGATCTAAACAGCGGACGTTCTCTAAATAGATCTAAATATAAAAAAAAACTAAACCGTTTTTTTAAACGAAAACCGAACCCTAAAAAACCGGCGAACCGGGCGGTTTTATACCGGTTCGGAAGGTTTCGACGACGGCGGAGGTCTCCGGCGAGACAGCGGCGGCGGGGCTCGGGTCGCCGGCGGGCGGGCGGCTCCGGTCGTCCAGGAGGGCGGCGGGAGGGTCGGGGAGGGGCGGCGCGGCGAGGCGAGCAGGATGGCGGCGTCGGCGGTGGTCAACGGTGACGGGACAGAGCGGGGCGCGGCGGTGGATCTCGCCGGCGAGGCGGCGGGCGCGGCGCAAGGGCGGCGTGCGGTGCGGCAGAGAGGAAAAAGGCGGCGCGGCGGAGCTTATATAGAGGGGGGCGGGGTTGCGTGGAGGAGGGGGCAAGCGGCGAGGAGAGGCAGGGCGGAGCACGGCGGCGGCGCGGCGTCGTACAGGCGGCGGACTCCCGCCTGGAGTGGGCGATGGCGGTTGCTGGGCTGGGCCTGGCCTGGCTGGGAGCTGGGCCGGCCCAGTCGGCGGCGGGGTATTTTTTTTAAAATTCCAGATAAACAATAAATCATAAAAACAAAAATAAAAGAAAATTTTATAGGCATATAATATATCAAAATTTTCAGAAAAATTTTTCTACGACATGAACATTTTTCTAGCATTAAATAAAATACACAAATTCTAATAATTCAAAGAGTGCTACTGGTCTAATAAAATCACAAAAATCATTTTAAAAATACCAAAATGATTTCAAATTAATTTTTCTCCAATTTTCTTGTAGGGAATCATGTTACCCTAATTTCCATATATTTTATTTTTGGAGAAAAATAATTTGAATAAAACTCAAATAAATCCAAATTGAAAATTAATTCCAAAAGGACTTGAGATTGATCCTTTGAAACTCCCAACTCATATTTCGTAATTTGAAGAAGTCATTTTATCTTCTCTCGTGAAAATCATTTAGTTGCATAAAGTTTCTGAATTGAAAAAATATTCCCCAATGGAATTCAAATATTTTTCAAACACCCTTTTCATTTTTAAATGGAAGAAGTCATGTCATCTTCTCTCTAGGGTTTTGTGTTGAAAAAAAAATTGAATTCATGGAGATTAGAAAGCAAATATGAAAGTTTGGGAAAGTCCTTTTATTCCCTCTCATTTAACTTTCAAAAAGTTTCGAATTCACTCACTTTCAGACAATCAATCAAACAATCAATCAAATCTATCTATTTATTATAACATTCCAAAATTTAGAATTTTGGGATGTTACATTCGATCTCCTTGCTCAAAGCACCTCTCACAAAATTGCTTGGGGAGATTGTTCCTTGGTATGTGACTCCTCCATTGGTCCAATTAGTTTTTTTCTAGTGCTTTATTCATTGCAATTTTTTGCTGCTTAGGTGACCCTGTTATTGAGCTTGCATGTCAAATTTATATGGTCAAAAGTAGTTTTGATGCATGATATAGGCCCTAGGCACTTGTAGTAGTAGTTGCTATCAATATTATTGAGTTTGGCTTACTTTTATTTTGAAGTTACTAAAAATTTTCAGATTTTTTTAGAAAATGACGAGGAGACTTTTGAGGGGCTCATCGAGCCAAAGCTCGAAGGAAAAGGCACCGAAGCCTAAGTATAATCTTCCTCGCACCGCGGAGGTTCGGGCGTGTGAATGGCCTTCTGAGGATTTCTTGAGAGCAGCCGGGATTTATGAAGATTTTCATGAATTGGCTCAGACTGCAGGCCTTACCGCTTTCCTCCACAACCAATGCAATCAGTATCTCTTGCTCACAAATATCTTTGTGCAAAACTTCCATTTCCATTCTAGGAGCTCACCACCTACGGTGGAGTTTTATTTATATGATAAGCATAAGGATATGTCACTTTATGATTTCTGTCGGGTCTGTTTAGTCCCTTTTGAGGGCAATACAGAAGAACCACATCGTGATGATGTGGATGGATTTATTGACACTATCACTGTAGGGGAAACAAGGAAGGTTTCTGATGCACGAATCACTAGCATACACTTTCCTGTTTTACGTTATTTTGCATTATTTGCTAGTCGTTGCATAATTGGTCGCGGAAACTGTGGAAACCTGAGTATCCCTGATATTATTATTTTGCACCACGGTTTATACGGTCATAACTCTTTTAGTATGGGCGGCATTATTGTCAAATGATTAAGTCTGAACCGTACCAAGGGCCCCATCTTTGGAGGCATCTATGCTACACGCCTAGCTGCACATTTTAACATACCTATTAGGCATTATGAGAAGGAAGAAAAGGTGCTGCCTCGTGTTTATTTAGATTATAAAAGTATGGTAGCACATGATTTTATTGTTAAGAATAGGGAAGGAGAGCTTAAATATCAATTGTTCTTTAATAAACATCATCCTGAGACTATAACCTTGCCTGCTCCTTCTCTGTTTGATTTGACTGTAGGCACGTACCTTGTTCCGTTGACGGCTATCCACGCCTACCGGAACCCTGCACCAGCCGAGGAGCCAGAGCCGGAGCCACAATTTGATCCTTCACAACAGTCTAATTACCAGTGGGATCCAGAGATGATTGTCAGCCAGTGGCAATCGGAGCCTTCCTCGTCTACATCACAGTACGACCCCCAACAACTACTATTATGGATATCAGCCAGGCCAGTCGTGGCCATAGACCAACTTAGGCCAAAAGCCTAAGCTTGGGGTAGTATGTATTTCCCATCGACATTACATTTATGTTCACACACTCATTGCTAGATGTCGGTGCTCATACTTTTTCATTGTATCATCCATGCTAGTTTTAATTTACTTTTTATGCTTTCTTCTTGTGTGTTTAATAAACCTTAGAAAAACAAAAAAATTAGTTGTAGATTTCAATTAATTTACTTTACATGCTTGTAGTAGTAATTAAAAAGAAAACCCAAAAAGATTTCCTATTCTTCTTTTACTTGTTGGGAGCTCTCCCGTGTAAATAGTTTTATTTCTTTTCTTTTCTTTGGGGGTCGATAGGAGAAGACCATAATTAAATTGTTGTAGTGGCTCTTATATGCATTATTGTTGATCTGACAAAAGAGCCCATATTGCTTTGTCTTCTCCTGTTTATTGAATGCTTGCAGATTCCAGCTTAGTCCAATGCACGTGCACTATTATTATTATTCACATCGTTCGGTCGTGCAAGTGAAAGGCAATTATGATGATATATGATGGACTGGCTGAGATGAGAAGAGCTGGTATGAACTCGATCTCTTTTGTTTTTGTAAATATGATTAGTTCATCGTTCCTGATTCAGCCTATTATGAATAAACATGTTTTCAATGACAACTAGAGATCATAGTTTCTTGTGCCATGCTTGATTAGCTATGAGTTATAATGGTTTACCTTGCGTGCCAACATGCTATTAAAATGGTTATGATGTGGTATGATAGGGTGGTATCCTCCTCTGAATGATTTAAGTGACTTGACTTGGCACATGTTCACACATGTAGTTGAAACAAAATCAACATAGCCTTCACGATATTTATGTTCATGGTGGATTATATCTTACTAATGCTTGCATTCGATGTTGATTAATTTTAATGCATGTTCATGACTGTTGTCGCTCTCTAGCTGGTCGCTTCCCAGTCTTTTGCTAGCCTTCACTTGTACTAAGCGGGAATACTGCTTGTGCATCCAAACTCCTTAAACCCCAAAGTTATTCCACATGAGTCCACTATACCTACCTATATACGGTATCTACCTGCCGTTCCAAGTAAATTTGTATGTGCCAAACTCTAAACCTTCAAATAAATATCCTGTTTTGTATGCTCGAATAGATCATGTATCAACTAGGGATGTCTGTATCTTCCATGTTAGGCGGGTTATTCTAAAGAGGAGTGGACTCCGCTCCTCACTCACGAGATAAATGGCTGGTCACTGGGATGCCCAGTCCCATGCTTTATGCAAACTAAATCAAAATGATTGCAAACAAAACTCCCCCTGGGACTCTTGTTAGTTGGAGGCACTCGTTGTTTCGAGCAAGCCATGGATTGATGCTTGTGGTGGAAGGGGGAGTATAAACTTTACCATTCTGCTTGGGAACCGCCTATAATGTGTGTAGCATGGAAGATATCGTCATCTCTTGGTTGTTATGTTGACAATGAAAGTACACCGCTCAAAATATCATTTACCTCTGTTTCAAAACCGAGCTCTGGCACCTCTACAAATCCCTGCTTCCCTCTGCGAAGGGCCTATCTATTTACTTTTATGCTGAGTCATCATCCTTTTATTAAAAAGCACCAGTTGGAGAGCACTGATGTCATTTGCATTCATTATTGTTAGTTTACATTGAGTATGACTTGACTGGATCTCTTTTACCATGAATTACAATGTCTAGTCAGTCCTTGGTCTTTAAAGGTGCTCTGCATTTATGTTTTGCGGTCTCAGAAAGGGCTAGTGAGATACCACCTTGTTATATCATATTATGATTGTTTTGAGAAAGTGTTATCATCCGAGTTTTATTATTATGGCTCGCTAGTTGATTATGATATTGATATGAGTAAACTTGAGAACTATGCATTATTGCAAATGTGGTTAGTTATAATCTTTGCTGAAAACTTGAATGCTGGCTTTACATATTTACAACAACAAGAGCAAACAGAGTTTGTAAAAGTTTTTCTTTATCACTTTCAGTTTGTCAACTGAATTGCTTGAGGACAAGCAAAGGTTTAAGCTTGGGGGAGTTGATACGTCTCCAACGTATCTACTTTTCCAAACACTTTTGCCCTTGTTTTGGACTCTAACTTGCATGATTTGAATGGAACTAACCCAGACTGACGTTGTTTTTAGCAGAATTACCATGGTGTTGTTTATGTGCAGGAGCAAACGTTCTCGGAATGACCTGAAACTTCACGGAGACACTTTTCAGAAAATAAGAAAAATACCTACCAAAGATGAAGGCCAGGGGGGCCACCACCGTGCCACGAGGGTGGGGGATGCGCCTGCCCCCCTAGGGCGCGCCCCCCTACCTCGTGGGCCCCTGTTGCCTCTCCGACTCCAACTTCACCTCCATATATTGAGTTTCGGGGAGAGAAAAATCAGAGAGAAGAAATCATCGCGTTTTACGATATGGAGCCGCCACCAAGCCCTAAAACCTCTCGGGAGGGCTGATCTGGAGTCCGTTCAGGGCTCCGGAGAGGGGAATCCATCGCCATCGTCATCATCAACCATCCTCCATCACCAATTTCATGATGCTCACCGCCATGCGTGAGTAATTCCATCGTAGGCTTGCTGGACGGTGATGGGTTGGATGGGATCTATCATGTAATCAAGTTAGTTTTGTTAGGGTTTGATCCCTAGTGTCCACTATGTTCTGAGATTGATGTTGCTATGACTTTGCTATGCTTAATGCTTGTCACTAGGGCCCGAGTGCCATGATTTCAGATCTGAACCTATTATGTTTTCATCAATATATGAGTGTTCTTCATCCTATCTTGCAAGTCTATAGTCACCTATTATGTGTTATGATCCGTTAACCCCGAAGTGACAATAATCGGGATACTTACCGGTGATGACCGTAGTTTGAGGAGTTCATGTATTCACTATGTGTTAATGCTTTGTTCCGGTTCTCTATTAAAAGGAGGCCTTAATATCCCTTAGTTTCCATAAGGACCCCGCTACCACGGGAGGGTAGGACAAAAGATGTCATGCAGGTTCTTTTCCATAAGCACGTATGACTATGTTCGGAATACATGCCTACATTATATCAATGAACTGGAGCTAGTTCTATGTCACCTTAGGTTATGACTGTTACATGATGAACCGCATCCGGCATAATTCTCCATCACTGATCCATTGCCTACGAGCTTTCCATATATTGTTCTTCGCTTATTTACTTTTCTGTTGCTATTGCTATCATCACTACAAAATACCAAAAACATTACTTTTACTACTGTTACCTTTTGCTACTGTTATCACTACTATCATACTACTTTGCTACTAAACACTTTGCTGCAGATATTAAGTTTCCATGTGTGGTTGAATTAACAACTCAGCTGCTAATACTTGAGAATATTCTTTGGCTCCCCTTGTGTCGAATCAATAAATTTGGGTTGAATACTCTACCCTCGAAAACTGTTGCGATCCGCTATACTTGTGGGTTATCAAAAACACTTATTCAATTTGGGGTATTGAAAGCACCTTGTAATAGGATAGTATGAACACCTTATCTGCCATGCCATCGAGCATGTTTGTGTTGCTTAATACTGAAAACTTGTCCTACCTGTGGGATCTATTTATGCATAGTCCATTATGATTTATGTTCCTACATATAAGAACTTGAAAGTGTCCCAGTGGTTTACCACTGGATGGGTCATGATGCCCAAAAAATATATACATAACTTGGATGGATAACCAAGATTTGTATTAACTAGATATAAAATAAAGCATACCTGTGATATACCTTCGTTGGCTGACCAACTGTTGGTATAATAGGAGTGAAAATACCCATGTGTAGGGTTGATGACTCCTTTCCCTCTTGCCGGTTCATGTAAGACCACACCAGTTTGTTCGTATAATGCTGGTGACCTGTAGCCAAAACCAGACCGGAGCAATTTACTGTCGATTTAGAACTGATCATGTACTGACAACTGAGCGTTGAAAGCCATGTCGGGTTGTAATAAACACCGGTTTATCAGAAATATTCATAAATCCCTTATCAAAAGATATTAAAAACAACAAATCAAAAAGAAATATACAAGGCTTTTCATGGGCTGCCAGGCCCTAAATCGAGGCTTTTCATGGGCTGCCAGGCCGCTGAGTTAAACCATTTTGCAAAGCCTTTTAAGATGGACCTCAATCTTTAACCAATCACCGTTTTAACTTTGAAAAGTTCAGGGTCCATGAGATTGACTTGTCAAACGTTCGATGGGTCATACCAGGTTTACCTGGACGGAGTGGCTTACTTAAAGAGGCAGGATAACCCGGGGTTTTAGGTGAATACACCTGGCTTCCAAGCCTGGCTTGATAGCCTATTACAAGGGTACAAGCACATTGCTCTTTGAGAAGCAAGGAGCCCTCAGGTAATATTTGAGATGTGCTCGGTGGTTACCTATGTTTGAGTTGTGCTTGATGCAACAGACTCTCTTTGGTTCCACATAATTTCCTTTTGGCTTTAAGCCTATCAAGAGGTGTAGCTATGGTGTGAAGACAATCAAGCCCCCTAGTGATATCCCTTTTTGGTTTTAAACCGATCAAGAGGTGTAGCTATGGTTCGGATACGACCAAGCCCCCTAGTGATATCCCTTTTTGGTTTTAAACTGATCAAGAGGTGTAGCTATGGTTCGGATACGACCAAGCCCCCTAGTGATATCCCTTTTTGGTTTTAAACCGATCAAGAGGTGTAGCTATGGTTCGGATACGACCAAGCCCCCTAGTGATATCCCTTTTTGGTTTTAAACCGATCAAGAGGTGTAGCTATGGTTCGGTTACGACCAAGCCCCCTAGTGATATCCCTTTTTGGTTTTAAACTGATCAAGAGGTGTAGCTATGGTTCGGATACGACCAAGCCCCCTAGTGATATCCCTTTTTGGTTTTAAACCGATCAAGAGGTGTAGCTATGGTTCGGTTACGACCAAGCCCCCTAGTGATGTCCCTTTTTGGTTTTAAACCGATCAAGAGGTGTAGCTATGGTTCGAATACGACCAAGCCCCCTAGTGATATCCCTTTTTGGTTTTTAACCGATCAAGAGGTGTAGCTATGGTTCGAATACGACCAAGCCCCCTAGTGACTTTCTTTATATCTGTGTGACCTTATGGGCCGGGTTAATAAAACTCAGCTTTGTCAGTAGAAACCCCTGTGAAACCACACATGATGTAAAAAAGGAACAGAGACCCCGCTTTAGCCGAGGCTCCGGTTTATTATATAATATATACATTGTCATAAGTATGTACATAAGAAGAGCCTGTGGCTCAAGTATAGTAAGGCCGAAGAAGGGCTATATTCCACGGCCGCTTTGTCTCCTCCTCCGATTTACGTGAGTCTTTGTGCTCTCGAATATCGATAAGGTAGTATGACCCGTTGTGTAGGTTTTTGCTGACCACAAAAGGTCCTTCCCAAGGTGGGGATAACTTGTGCATATCAGTTTGATCCTGGATGAGCCGGAGCACCAGATCACCCTCTTGAAAAGTTCTGGTTTTAACCCGATGGCTGTGATAACGTCGGAGATCTTGTTGATAAATCACCGAACGTGCCGCTGCGAGATCACGCTCCTCATCTAACAGGTCGAGTGAGTCCTGATGTGCCTTCTCATTGTCAGCTTCAACATAAGCCGCCACACGGGGCGAGTCATGACAGATGTCACTAGGAAGAACCGCCTCTGCTCCATAAACCATGAAGAAAGGTGTATAACCCGTCGATCTGTTTGGTGTGGTGTTGATACTCCATAACACAGAAGGTAACTCCTCCACCCAACAACCCGGTGTCCGCTTTAAAGGAACCATAAGCCGGGGTTTGATACCTCTCAAAATTTCTTGATTTGCCCTCTCAGCTTGACCATTAGACTGGGGGTGAGCCACTGACGCTATATCAAGCCGGATGTGCTCACGTTGACAAAATTCCTCCATCTCACCCTTAGACAGATTAGTACCATTATCCGTGATAATGCTGTGTGGAAAGCCAAACCGGAAGATCACCTTCTTGATGAATTGAACCGCCGTGGCTGCATCACACTTACTGACTGGCTCTGCCTCTACCCACTTGGTAAACTTGTCAACCGCCACCAACAGGTGGGTCTTTTTGTCCTTGGATCTCTTAAAGGGTCCAACCATATCGAGCCCCCAAGTTGCAAACGGCCAAGTGATTGGAATCATTCTCAACTCCTGAGCCGGAACATGAGCGCGGCGTGCAAATTTCTGACAACCGTCACACCTTTTAACTAAATCCTCAGCATCAGCATGAGCCGTCGACCAATAGAAGCCGTGACGAAAAGCCTTAGCCACCAAGGATTTTGAACCGACGTGGTGACCACAATCTCCTTCGTGGATTTCTCGCAAAATCTCACAACCCTCTTGAGGAGACACACAACACTGAATTACTCCTGTGACGCTGTAACGATGTAACTCCCCATTGATAATGGTCATTGACTTGGATCGCCGGATTATCTACCGGGCCAAGGTTTCATCCTCCGGTAACTCGCCCCGGTTCATGTATGCCAAGTACGGGACTGTCCAATCCGGTATAACATGCAAAGCCGCCACCAACTGGGCCTCCGGGTCAGGAATAGCCAACTCCTCCTCTGTGGGTATCTTGACCGACGGATTATGCAATACGTCGAGGAAGACATTAGGTGGCACCGGTTTACGCTGAGAGCCTAGACGACTTAAAGCGTCCGCTGCTTCATTCTTTCACCGGTCTATATGGTCAACTTGATAACCCTTGAAATGACCGGCCACTATGTCCACCTCTCGTCGATATGCAGCCATGAGTGGGTCCTTAGAATCCTAAGTGCCAGATACCTGTTGAGCCACCAGGTCCGAGTCACCGAAGCACTTAACCTAGCTTAAGTTCATCTCTTTAGCCATCCGAAGACCGTGGAGTAAGGCCTCATACTCAGTTGCATTGTTAGTGCAAGGGAACATTAAGCAAAGAACATAACAAAACTTGTCACCTCGTGGGGAAGTTAATATGACTCCAACCCCCGAGCCCTCCAATTGCCTAGACCCATCAAAGTGAATAGTCCAATAAGTGTTGTCTGGCTTTTCCTCTAGTGCCTGCAACTCTGTCCAATCATTGATGAAGTCCACGAGTGCTTGAGATTTGATCATTGTGCGAGGTGTATACTTGATCCCGTAAGGTCCAAGCTCAATAGCCCATTTGGCAATCCGGCCAGTCGCCTCTCTGTTTTGGATGATGTCTCCCAAAGGGGCTGAACTGACCACTGTGATAGGATGACCCTGAAAATAATGCTTGAGCTTCCGGCTTGCCATAAACACCCCATACACCAGCTTCTGCCAATGCGGATACCTCTGCTTTGATTCGACAAGCACCTCACTGATATAATAAACCGGCCGTTGAACCGGATACTCCTTTCCAACCTCCTTGTGCTCCACAACAATAGCCACACTAACAGCCCGGGCATTAGCAGCCACATATAGCAGTAAAGGCTCTTTATTGATCAGAGCCGCAAGGACAGGCAGTTCAGCTAACTGCCTCTTCAGATCTTCAAATGCTTTATCAGCCGCATCGCTCCAAACAAAGTCATCTGTTTTCTTTAGCATCTGATATAAAGGGATAGCCTTCTCCCCAAGACGACTGATAAACCGGCTCAAAGCCGCAATCCAGCCCGCCAGACGCTGAACGTCATTGATACATGCCGATTTAGCCAGAAAGGTGATAGTTGTGATCTTCTCCGGATTAGCCTCGATGCCCCTGTTAGACACCAGAAAACCCAAGAGCTTGCCTGCCGGAACACCAAAGACACATTTGTCCAGATTAAGCATCATCTTATAAACCCAGAGGTTGTCAAAGGTTTCTCTCAAGTCATCTATCAATGTTTCCTCCTTCCTGGACTTTACCACAATATCATCCACATATGTGTGAACATTGCGCCCAATCTACTTATGAAGACAACTCTGAACACATCGTTGATAAGTCGCCTGGGCACTCTTGAGCCCAAAGGGCATGGAGACATAGCAGAAGGCTCCAAAGGGAGTTATAAAATTTGTCTTCTCCTCGTCCTTAACTGCCATTTTGATCTGATGATAACCAGAGTAAGCATCCAAAAAACACAAATGGTCACAACCCGCCGTAGCATCAATAATCTGATCAATGCGAGGGAGGGCAAAGGGATCTGCTGGACAAGCTTTGTTCAAATCTGTGTAGTCCACACACATACGCCAAGTGCCATTTTTCTTAAGAACCAGCACCAGATTAGCTAACCACTCAGGGTGAAAAACCTCCACGATAAACCCTGCGGCCAACAGCCGAGCTACCTCCTCACCAATAGCTTTACGCCTTTCTTCGTTGAAGCGGCGGAGAAACTGCCTGACCGGTTTAAACTTAGGATCGATATTTAGTGTGTGCTCAGCGAGTTCCCTCGGTACACCTGGCATGTCAGAAGGCTTCCATGCAAAGATGTCACGGTTCTCACGGATGAACTCGATGAGCGCGCTTTCCTATTTGGGATCCAGGTTAGCGCTGATGCTGAACTGCTTGCATGAATTGCCAGGAACAAAATCAACCATCTTAGTGTCTGTGGCCGATTTAAACTTCAACGCCGGATCGTGCTCCGTAGTTGGCTTTTTCAAAAAAGTCATGTCTGCCAGATCAACCTTGTCTTTATAAAACTTTAGCTCTTCTGTGGCACAAACCGACTCAGCGTAAGCCGCATCGCCTTCCTCACATTCCAAAGCAATCTTCCTGCTCCCATGTACTGTGATGGTCCCCTTATGACCTGGCATCTTAAGCTGCAGATAAACATAACACGGCCTCACCATGAACTTGGCATAAGCCGGTCGCCCAAAAAGGGCGTGATACGGACTCTTGATTTTCACCACCTCAAAAGTCAATGTTTCTGACCTTGAATCATGATCATCTCCAAAGGCCACCTCTATGGCTATCTTGCCCACTGGATACGTAGACTTGCCGGGCACCACACCATGAAAAATGGTGTTCGATGGTTTAAGATTCTTATCTGTCAACCCCATACGGCGGAAGGTATCATAGTAAAGAATATTTATACTGCTTCCCCCATCCATAAGCACCTTGGTGAACTTATACCCCCAACCCGAGGTGCCACCACTAAGGCCAGATGACCCGGATTATCAACCCGGGGTGGGTGATCCTCTCTACTCCATAAAATGGGCTGCTCAAACCAGTGCAGATACTGAGGCACCGCCGGTTCAACAGAGTTTACTGCCCTCTTGTGAAGCTTCTGATTGCGTTTACACAAGCTAGCGGTAAAGACATGATACTTCCCACTATTCAACTGCTTCGGATTGCTCTGATAACCCGACTGTTGCTGCTGCTGACTCCCCTGATGGTTATAACCTCCTTGATTGCCCTGGTTCCCTTGATGGCCTGTCCGGTCTGATTGCCTTGGAATCCTGAACCGGAGCTGCCACCTCCGTAACCCGGCCCATAAAACTACCTCCTGAACCGCCAAGCGGGCCGTTGTCATATTGAAACATATTGGAATTCTTAAACTCCCGCATAATGAAACAATCCTTCCAAAGATGTGAAGTGTTGGGTTTCGTAGTAATTTCAAAAAAATTCCTACGCACACGCAAGATCATGTGATGCATAGCAACGAGATGGGAGAGTGTTGTCTACGTACCCACGCAGACCGACTGCGGAAGCGTTGACGCAACGTAGAGGAAGTAGTCGTACGTCTTCACGATCCAACCGATCAAGCACCAAAACTACGGCACCTCCGAGTTCGAGCACACGTTCAGCTCGATGATGATCCCCGGACTCCGATCCGGCAAAGTGTCGAGGAAGAGTTCCGTCAGCACGAAGGCGTGGTGACGATCTTGATGCACTACGGCAGCAGGGCTTCGCCTAAACTCCGCTACAGTATTATCGAGGATTATGGTGGCTGGGGGCACCGCACACGGCTAAGGAATAGATCACGTGAATCAACTTGTGTGTTCTAGGGTGCTTCTACCTCAGTATATAAAGGACTAAAGGGGGGAGGCTGGCCGGCCACAAGGGGTGCGCCAGGAGAGTCCTACTCCCTCTGGGAGTAGGATTCCCCCCCCCAATCCTAGTTGGACTAGGATTCCCTGAGGGGGAAAGAGGGAGAGGGGGGCCGGCCACCTTCTCCTAGTCCTAATAGGACTAGGGGAGGGGGAGGTGCGCAGCCACCTTGGGCTGCCCCTTTCTCCTTTCCACTAAAGCCCATTAAGGCCCATATGGCTCCCGGGGGGTTCCGGTAACCTCCCGGTACTCCGGTAAAATCCCGATTTCACCCGGAACACTTCCGATATCCAAACATAGGCTTCCAATATATCAATCTTTACGTCTCGACCATTTCGAGACTCCTCGTCATGTCCGTGATCACATCCGGGACTCCGAACAACCTTCGGTACATCAAAATGCATAAACTCATAATATAACTGTCATCGTAACCTTAAGCGTGCGGACCCTACGGGTTCGAGAACAATGTAGACATGACCGAGACACGTCTCTGGTCAATAACCAATAGCGGGACCTAGATGCCCATATTGGCTCCTACATATTCTACGAAGATCTTTATCGGTCAAACCGCATAACAACATACGTTGTTCCCTTTGTCATCGGTATGTTACTTGCCCGAGATTCGATCGTCGGTATCCAATACCTAGTTCAATCTCGTTACCGGCAAGTCTCTTTACTCGTTCCGTAATACATCATCTCACAACTAACATCTTAGTTACAATGCTTGCAAGGCTTAAGTGATGTGCATTACCGAGAGGGCCCAGAGATACCTCTCCGACAATCGGAGTGACAAAACCTAATCTCGAAATACGCCAACCCAACATGTACCTTTGGAGACACCTGTAGTACTCCTTTATAATCACCCAGTTACGTTGTGACGTTTGGTAGTACCCAAAGTGTTCCTCCGGTAAACGGGAGTTGCATAATCTCATAGTTATAGGAACATGTATAAGTCATGAAGAAAGCAATAGCAACATACTAAATGATCGGGTGCTAAGCTAATGGAATGGGTCATGTCAATCAGATCATTCACCTAATGATGTGATCCCGTTAATCAAATAACAACTCTTTGTCCATGGTTAGGAAACATAACCATCTTTGATTAACGAGCTAGTCAAGTAGAGGCATACTAGTGACACTCTGTTTGTCTATGTATTCACACATGTATTATGTTTCCGGTTAATACAATTCTAGCATGAATAATAAACATTTATCATGAAACAAGGAAATAAATAATAACTTATTATTGCCTCTAGGGCATATTTCCTTCAGTCTCCCACTTGCACTAGAGTCAATAATCTAGATTACACAGTAATGATTCTAACACCCATGGAGCTTTGGTGCTGATCATGTTTTGCTCGTGGAAGAGGCTTAGTCAACGGGTCTGCAACATTCAGATCCGTATGTATCTTGCAAATCTCTATGTCTCCCACCTGGACTAGATCCCGGATGGAATTGAAGCGTCTCTTGATGTGCTTGGTTCTCTTGTGAAATCTGGATTCCTTTGCCAAGGCAATTGCACCAGTATTGTCACAAAAATTTTCATTGGACCCGATGCACTAGGTATGACACCTAGATCGGATATGAACTCCTTCAGCCAGACTCCTTCATTGCTGCTTCCGAAGCAGCTATGTACTCCGCTTCACATGTAGATCCCGCCGACGCTTTGTTTAGAACTGCACCAACTGACAGCTCCACCGTAATGTAAACACGTATCCGGTTTGCGATTTAGAATCGTCCGGATCAGTGTCAAAGCTTGCATCAACGTAACCTTTTGATGAGCTCTTTGTCACCTCCATATACGAGAAACATATCCTTAGTCCTTTTCAGGTATTTCAGGATGTTCTTGACCGCTGTCCAGTGATCCACTCCTGGATTACTTTGGTACCTCCCTGCTAGACTTATAGCAAGGCACACATCAGGTCTGGTACACAGCATTGCATACATGATAGATCCTATCGCTGATGCATAGGGAACATCTTTCATATTCTCTCTATCTTCTGCAGTGGTCGGGCATTGAGTCTTACTCAATTTCACACCTTGTAACACAGGCAAGAATCCTTTCTTTGCTTGATCCATTTTGAACTTCTTCAAAATTTTGTCAAGGTATGTTGTTTGTGAAAGTCCAATTAAGCGTCTTGATCTATCTCTATAGATCTTATGCCTAATATGTAAGCAGCTTCACCGAGGTCTTTCATTGAAAAACTCTTATTCAAGTATCCTTTATGCTATCCAGAAATTCTATATCATTTCCAATATAATATGTCATCCACATATAATATCAGAAATGCTACAGAGCTCCCACTCACTTTCTTGTAAATACAGGCTTCTCCAAAAGTCTGTATAACCAAATGCTTTGATCACACTATCAAAGCGTTTATTCCAACTCCGAGAGGCTTGCACCAGTCCATAAATGGATCGCTGGAGCTTGCACGCTTTGTTAGCTCCTTTTGGATCGACAAAACCTTCTGGTTGCATCATATACAACTCTTCTTCCAGAAATCCATTCAGGAATGCAGTTTTGACATCCATTTGCCAAATTTCATAATCATAAAATGCGGCAATCGCTAACATGATTCAGACGGACTTAAGCATCGCTACGGGTGAGAAGGTCTCATCGTAGTCAATCCCTTGAACTTGCCGAAAACCTTTCGCGACAAGTCGAGCTTTGTAGACAGTAATATTTCCGTCAGCGTCAGTCTTCTTCTTGAAGATCCATTTATTCTCAATTGCTTGCCGATCATCGGGCAAGTCAACCAAAGTCCATACTTTGTTCTCATACATGGATCCCATCTCAGATTTCATGGCTTCAAGCCATTTTGCGGAATCTGGGCTCACCATCGCTTCTTCATAGTTCGTAGGTTCATCATGATCTAGTAGCATGACTTCCAGAACAGGATTACCGTACCACTCTGGTGCGGATCTCACTACCACTCTGGTGCGGATCTTACTCTGGTTGACCTACGAGGTTCGGTAGTAACTTGATCAGAAGTTTCATGATCATCATCATTAGCTTCCTCACTTACTGGTGTAGGAATCATGGAACTGATTTCAGTGATGAACTACTTTCCAATAAGGGAGCAGGTACAATTACCTCATCAAGTTCTACTTTCCTCCCACTCACTTCTTTCGAGAGAAACTCCTTCTCTAGAAAGGATCCATTCTTAGCAACGAATATCTTGCCTTCGGATCTGTGATAGAAGGTGTACCCAACAGTCTCTTTTGGGTATCCTATGAAGACACATTTCTCCTATTTGGGTTCGAGCTTATCAGGTTGAAGCTTTTCTCACATAAGCATCGCAGCCCCAAACTTTAAGAAACGACAACTTTGGTTTCTTGCCAAACCACAGTTCATAAGGTGTCGTCTCAACGGATTTCGATGGTGCCCTATTTAACATGAATGCAGCCGTCTCTAAAGCATAACCCCAAAATGATAGCAGCAAATCAGTAAGAGACATCATAGATCACACCATATCTAGTAAAGTACGATTACGACGTTCGGACACACCATTATGCTGTGGTGTTCCCGGTGGCGTGAGTTGCGAAACTATTTCGCATTGTTTCAAATGCAGACCAAACTCGTAACTCAAATATTCTCCTCCACGATCAGATCGTAGAAACTTTATTTTCTTGTTATGATGATTTTCAACTTCACTCTGAAATTCTTTGAACTTTTCAAATGTTTCAGACTTATGTTTCATTAAGTAGATATACCCATATCTGCTCAAATCATCTGTGAAGGTGAGAAAATAATGATATCCGTCGCGAGCCTCAATGTTCATTGTTCATTGGACCACATACATCAGTATGTATGATTTCTAATAACTCTGTTGCTTGCTCCGTTGTTCCGGAGAACGGAGTTTTAGTCATCTTCCCATGAGGCATGGTTCGCAAGTACCAAGTGATTCCAGAAGTCCATCAGAATAGAGTTTCTTCATGCGCTTTACACCAATATGACCCAAACGGCGTGCCACAAATAAGTTGCACTATCATTATCAACTCTGCATCTTTTGGCTTCAATACTATGAACATGTGTATCACTACTATCAAGATTTAGTAAAAATAGACAACTCATCAAGGGTGCATGACCATAAAAGATATTACTCATAAAAATAGAACAACCATTATTCTCTGATTTAAATGAATAACCGTCTCGCATCAAACAAGATCCAGATATAATGTTCATGCTCAACGCTGGCACCAAATAACAATTATTTAGGTCTAAAACTAATCCCGAAGGTAGATGTAGAGGTAGCGTGCCGACGCGATCACATCGACTTTGGAACCATTTCCCACGCGCATCGTCACCTCGTCCTTAGCCAATCTTCGCTTAATCCGTAGCCCCTGTTTCGAGTTGCAAATGTTAGCAACTGAACCAGTATCAAATACCCAGGCACTACTGCGAGCATTAGTAAGGTACACATCAATAACATGTATATCAAATATACCTTTCACTTTGCCATCCTTCTTCTCCGCCAAATACTTGGGGCAGTTCCGCTTCCAGTGACCAGTTCCTTTGCAGTAGAAGCACTCAGTCTCAGGCTTAGGTCCAAGATGGTTTCTTCACTTGAGCAGCAACTGGCTTTGTTCTTCTTGAAGTTCCCCTTCTTCCCTTTACCCTTTTTCTTGAAACTGGTGGTCTTGTTGACCATCAACACTTGATGCTCCTTCTTGATTTCTACCTCCGCAGCCTTTAGCATTGCGAAGAGCTCAGGAATCGTCTTATCCATCCCTTGCATATTATAGTTCATCACGAAGCTCTTGTAGCTTGGTGGCAGTGATTGAAGAACTCTGTCAATGACACTATCATCAGGAAGATTAACTCCCAGTTGTCAAGTGGTTGTGGTACCCAGACATTCTGAGTATATGTTCACTGACAGAACTATTCTCCTCCATTTTGCAGCTGTAGAACTTATTGGAGACTTCATATCTCTCAATCCGGGCATTTGCTTGAAATATTAACTTCAACTCCTAGAACATCTCATATGCTCCATGACGTTCAAAACGTCGTTGAAGTCCCGGTTCTAAGCCGTAAAGCATGGCACACTGAACTATCGAGTAGTCATCAGCTTTGCTCTGCCAGGTGTTCACAACATCTGGCGTTGCTCCTACAGCGGGTTTGTCACCTAGCGGTGCTTCCAGGACGTAATTCTTCTGTGCAGCAATGAGGATAATCCTCAAGTTACGGACCCAGTCCGTTGTAGTTGCTACCATCATCTTTCAACTTAGCTTTCTCTAGGAACGCATTAAAATTCAACGGAACAACAGCACGGGCCATCTATCTACAACAACATAGACATGCAAAATACTATCAGGTACTAAGTTCATGATAAATTAAAGTTCAATTAATCAAATTACTTAAGAACTCCCACTTAGATAGACATCCTCTAATCATCTAAGTGATCACGTGATCCATATCAACTAAACCATGTCCGATCATCACGTGAGATGGAGTAGTTTTCAATGGTGAACATCACTATGTTGATCATATCTACTATATGATTCACGCTCGACCTTTCGGTCTCAGTGTTCCGAGGCCATATCTGCATATGCTAGGCTCGTCAAGTTTAACCCGAGTATTCTGCGTGTGCAAAACTGGCTTGCACCCGTTGTATGTGAACGTAGAGCTTATCACACCCGATCATCACGTGGTGTCTCGGCACGACGAACTGTTAGCAACGGTGCATACTCAGGGAGAACACTTATACCTTGAAATTTAGTGAGAGATCATCTTATAATGCTACCGTCGAACTAAGCAAAATAAGATGCATAAAGGATAAACATCACATGCAATCAATATAAGTGATATGATATGGCCATCATCATCTTGTGCCTTTGATCTCCATCTCCAAAGCACCGTCATGATCACCATCGTCACCGGCTTGACACCTTGATCTCCATCGAAGCATCGTTGTCGTCTCGCCAACTATTGCTTCTACGACTATCGCTACCGCTTAGTGATAAAGTAAAGCAATTACATGGCGATTGCATTTCATACAATAAAGCGACAACCATATGGCTCCTGCCAGTTGCCGATAACTGTGTTACAAAACATGATCATCTCATACAATAAAATTTAGCATCATGTCTTGACCATATCACATCACAACATGCCCTGCAAAAACAAGTTAGACGTCCTCTACTTTGTTGTTGCAAGTTTTACGTGGCTGCTACGGGCTGAGCAAGAACCGTTCTTACCTACGCATCAAAAACCACAACGCGGTATAGTGATTGCTTTTTGATCTTCAGAAAGAACCCTGTTCATTGAATCCGATTCAACTAAAGTTGGAGAAACTGACACCCACCAGCCACCTGTGTGTGAAGCACATCGGTAGAACCAGTCTCGCGTAAGCGTACGCGTAATGTCGGTCTGGGCCGCTTCATCCAACAATACCGCGAATCAAGAATCAACTAGTGACGGCAAGCAATATGTATATACCCACGCCCACAACTCCTTTGTGTTCTACTCGTGCATATAACATCTACGCATAAACCTGGCTCGGATGCCACTGTTGGGGAACAGTAATTTCAAAAAAAATCCTACGCACACGCAAGATCTATCATGGTGATGCATAGCAACGAGAGGGAAGAGTGTTGTCCACGTACCCTCGTAGACCGTAAGCGGAAAGCGTTATGACAACGCGGTTCGGTTGATGTAGTCATATGTCTTCATGATCCGACCGATCCTAGTACCGAAAGTACGGCACCTGCGCGATCTGCACATGTTCGGCTCGGTGACGTCCCACGAACTCTTGATCTAGCTGAGTGTCGAGGGAGAGCTTCGTCGGCACGACGGCGTGATGACGGTGATGATGATGCTACCGTCGCAGGGTTCGCCTAAGCACTACGATGATATGACCGAGGTGGATTATGGTGGAGGGGGGCACCGCACACGGCTAAGGGATCAATGATCAACTTGTGTGTTCTAGGGTGCCCCCTGCCCCCGTATATAAAGGAGCAAGGGGGAAGGCCAGCCGGTCCTTGGGGGCGCGCCAGGAGAGGAGGAGTCCTCCTCCTAATAGGAGTAGGACTTCCCTTTCCTAGTCCTACTAGGAGGAGGAAGGGGGAAGGAAGGAGAGGGAGAGAAGAGAAGGAAAGGGGGGGAACCACCCCCCTTCCCTAGTCCAATTCGTACTAGAGGGGAGGGGGCACGTGGCCCTGCCTTGGCCAGCCCTCTCTCTCTCCACTAAGGCCCATGTGGCCCATTAGTTCCCCCGAGGGTTCCGATAACCCCCCGGCACTCTGATAATTGTCCGGTGACCCCCGGAACTCATCCGGTGTGTGAATATAGTCATCCAATATATCAATCTTTATGTCTAGACCATTTTGAGACTCCTCGTCATGTCTGTGATCATATACGGGACTCTGAACTATATTCGGTTCATCAAAACACATAAACTCATAATACCGATCGTCATAGAATGTTAAGCGTGCGGACCCTACGGGTTCGATAACTATGTAGACATGACCGAGACATGTCTCTGGTCAATAACCAATAGCGGAACCTGGATGTTCATATTGGCTCCCACATATTCTACGAAGATCTTTATCGGTTAAACCGCATAACGATATACGTTGTTCCCTTTGTCATCGGTATGTTACTTGCCCGAGATTCGATCGTCGATATCTCAATACCTAGTTCAATCTCATTACCGGCAAGTCTCTTTACTCATTTTGTAATGCATCATCCCGTAACTAACTCATTAGTCACATTGCTTGCAAGGCTTATAGTGATGTGCATTCCCGAGAGGGCCCAGAGATACCTCTCTAATACTCGGAGTGACAAATCCTAATCTCGATCTATGCCAACTCAACAAATACCATCGGAGATACCTATAGAGCATCTTTATACTCACCCAATTATGTTGTGACATTTGATAGCACACTAAGTGTTCCTTCGGTATTCGGGAGTTGCATGCTCTCATAGTCAGAAGAACATGTATAAGTTATGGACAAAGCAATAGCAACAAACTAAACGATCATCGTGCTAAGCTAATGGATGGGTCAAGTCAATCACATCATTCTATAATGATGGGATCCCGTTAATCAAATGAAAATTCATGTCTATGGTTAGGAAACATAACCATCATTGATTCAACGAGCTAGTCAAGTAGAGGCATACTAGTGACATTCTGTTTGTCTATGTATTCACACATGTACTAAGTTTCCGGTTAATACAATTCTAGCATGAATAATAAACATTTATCATGATATAAGGAAATATAAATAACAACTTTATTATTGCCTCTAGGGCATATTTCCTTCACCCACGAGGGTGGGGGGCACACCTACCCCCCTGTGCGCGCCCTCCTACCTCATGGCCGCCTCGCGGACTTCCAGACTTCCACTCCAAGTCTCCTGGATTGCGTTTGTTCCAAGAAAGATCCCCGTGAAGGTTTCGTTCTGTTTGATATTTCTTTTCTACGAAACACTGAAATAGGCAAAAAAACAGAAATTGGCACTGGGCTCCGGTTAATAGGTTAGTCCCAAAAATAATATAAAAGAACATATTAAAGCCCATTAAACATCCAAAACAAATAATATAATAACATGGAACAATAAAAAATTATAGATACGTTGGAGACATATCAGCAGGGCGGCCGGGATGCGGGGCCAGTGGGTGGCCGGGGGACTGGGAGGCAGGGGGCGGCCACGAGGAGTAGCAGCGAGCAACCGCAGGTGGAAGCAGCAGCGGCAAGAACAGCCGCGGGCAGCGTAGCAGAGGAGGCGAGCGGCGGCGGATGGCCAAAGCGTGCGGTGTAGGTGGCGTAGGGTGCAGCCGGACGCGGGCATAGGCGCGGAAGAGCACAGCCATGGGCGCGACGAGCACGCACGGGAGCGAGCCCGATGTGGGTATGGTGGCGCTTCGACTATGGCAGATGCGAGCTCGCGGGACGACACTACGGCGACCGATCGACGAGGCAAGGCCGGGATTCGGAGGAGGGGCTCACCGCGGCGATGTAGTCGAGCTCGAGAAGACCTGGGGTGGGCCGGAGCAACAGCAATCAACGGCGGACGTCGGCGATGTATGCGGTGAAGACGAGGTCGATGGCGAGCGTACCGGCCGCACCGACTCGATTTGGTGCACGCGGAAGATGAAGAAGACTATGGTGATTCTCGTAGACGTATTTTTAGCCGGTGGGGTGCACACTGGCCACGGCAACGGCGACGACACACGCGGGCTTTCGAGCTCGTTTCCGAGCCGAGGAGGAGGTGGCTCGATGGGGAAAGAGATGGGATCGGACGAGGGATAGCTAGGGTTCACGTTGGTGCAGTTATATGTAGAGGGGATCAACGTGGCGGCCATCCATGGCCATGGCGGCCATGGATGTGCGACACGCACATCTCCAGCCTCCTCCTCTGTACAGAAGAAGGAGAAGGCCGTTCATGGGCTGGGCCGTGTTACTGCAGCCACTTATGGCCCATTAGTACACTAGGTCTTTAGCATTTTCTTTCTTTTTTTCAATTTTTGCCATTGTTTTCTAATTAAATGAGTGTCCAAACATTTTTTTTGCTAAATATTAAACTTGGTACATAAATTCTTTGGAATATTATGAGGTTGCTCAAAAAGTTTGAGGCCAACTAGAAAAGTTTATAATTGCGTTTGCAATGATGTTGGTACATTCTAAAATTAGTTAGGGGCATTTTAGAAACTCTCTCAAGTGGGGTTTCTTCATGAAAAATATCAGTGGATTATTTGAAATATTATTAACACTTTTGTTTTGCAGTTTGAAGAGATGATTTATTTGACTTTACTTTAAAATTTGAATTTGAACTCGGTTTGGACCAAGGTGTGGTTTAGCAAATTAATTGTGATGACATGGCACCATTTGTGTGTGATTACTGTAGCTTAACTACTGGGGTGTTACAGATTTCGACTGGTGTGGTGCTCTATTGACCCGCCCAGTCTCCTAATATTGATCTGTTGCTTGAATGAATGATGTGGCAAGTCATATTTTGAGCCGCCAACAATGGTTATTCGTCTGCAATCTTGATCCTAAAATATGCAACATGTATATATATTTGAACGACTCATGGTTGATATCAGTATGTGATTGTTCTAACCCAGAGTACCGATGACCTGGGCGGCTCATAGCCGTTGAGAGCTCAATCTTGATCAAGTAAGCCGTTGTATTGTTGACCCGACAACTTATTGTTGATATAATGTTTGATCAAGGAGAAAATAAACCTATAAAACAAAAGTTTAAATATGGGTAAAGATAAATGTTAAGCCGGATTTCGAGGCACGAGTCTTGCTTCCATGAAGCTGATGCGATAGCCCTTGGTTTATCCTACCTCTCTGTAAGCTCGCTCTCACATGATATAAGTCGACGTTTTAACCTTGACAAGTGCAGGGTCATAATAGATTGACTGTCAAGAGTACGTCGGGTCATTTTGGTGGATGAGCATCAGGCAAACAGGTAGGTTTAACCAAGATTTATAATGGCATATTTTGGGTCAAGAGGGATGTTAATAGCTAAATTCGATGAGTCGGAAGCCCCCAAGTGACATATGATAAAAAATAAAGACTCATGCACAATATATTGGATGAAATGGCAGAGGCCCCGAGTTTTGGGATGCAGACTTTATTAATATTGATCATAAAATATACACACACAAAGGTATGTACAAAAACTGGAGCCAGTGGCTCTAAGTGTATTAAGGACGGAGATGAGCAATATTCGAAGGCATGTTGGTCTCCTCCTCATATGTACATGACTTATCATGTTCATGTATGTCAATCAGGTAATTTGATCCATTGTTGAGGTTCTTACTGATGACAAAAGGCCTTTCCCAAGGGGGTGAAAGCTTATGCATACCGGCTTGTTCTTGGATCAACCGGAGCACTAAGTTGCCCCCCTGGAAAGTGCGGGTGCGAACTCTACAATTATGATGGCGACGTAGGTCTTGTTGATATATAGTAGATCGTGTTGTAGCAAAATCACGTTCCTCCTCCAAGGCATCAAGAGAGTCTTGGAGAGCCTGCTCATTATCTTCTTCAACATAAGCCGCCACTCATGGAGAGTCATGACGAATATCACTTGGTAAGACGGCTTTCGCACCATAAACCATGGAGAAAGACGTATAGCCTGTTGATCTATTGGAGGTGGTCTGTATACTCCAAAGGAGTGAGGGCAGCTCTTCAACCCAACAACCCGGCGTATGCTGCATAGGAACCATGAGCCTTGGCTTGATGCCTCATAAAATCTCTTGGTTGGCATGTTCTGCTTGCCCATTGGACTGAGGATGTGCAACGGATGCTACATCAAGCCGGATGTGCTCTCGTTGATAAAATTGCTTCATAGCTCCCTTGGACAAGTTAGTTATGTTATCAGTGATGATGCTATGTGGATAACCAAAGTGAAAAATCAACTTTTTTTAGGAATTGAACTGTTGTGGCTGCATCACAATTTCTTATTGGCTCTGCTTCATCCCACTTGGTAAATGTATCAATAGTGACCAAAAGGTGGGTCTTCTTGTCCTTGGATAACGAGCCAACCATATCAAGCCCCCGAACAGAAAACGACCATGTGATTGGGATCATCCGAAGTTCTTGAGCAGGAACATGAGCGGGATGTGCAAACTTCTAGCATCCATCACACTTGCGCACAATATCCTCAGCATCTGCATGAGCCGTGAGCCAATAAAAACCCTGTCGAAACGCCTTCGCTACTAGGGATCTTGAGCCAACATGATGACCACAGTCACCAGAATGAATTTCATTAAGGATTTCTCGACCCTCTTCAAGGGAGACACAACGTTGAAAAACACATGTAATGCTTCTTCTGTGCAACTCGCCATTGACAATAGTCATGGACTTGGAGCATCGAACGATCTGATGAGCGATGAGTTCATCCTCAGGGAGCTCACTGTGAGTCAAATAAGCCAAATAAGGAGTTGTCCAATCTGGTATAGCACGAAGAGCCGCCACCAATTGTGCATCTAGGTCAGGTATAGCAAGATCTTCCTCGGATGGTAATTTGACAGAAGGATTGTGGAGAACATCAAGAAACACATTAGGAGGGACCAGCTTACATTGAGAGCCGAGTCGTGAAAGACCATTGGCCGCCACATTGAGCCGCCGATCTATATGTTCCACTTGATATCCTTTAAAGTGTCCCGCTATATTGGTCACTGCCTGTCTATAAGCCACCATGAGGGGGTCCTTGGAATCCCACTTTTCAGAAACTTGCTGAGCAACCAGATCAGAGTCGCTGAGGCACCTGACCCGGCTAAGATTCATTTCCTTAGCCATACAGAGGCCATTAGAGTTGACCCAGCTATAATTGACTCACAGATACTTGTGGTGATATTGGAGTATCTAGGTGACACTAGAGTTGATTGATGTGTATCATATGATGTTATTTTAGTACGAACTCTAGGGCTGTTTGTGACACTTACAGGAATATCTTAATAGATTGATCGGAAAGGATAACTTTGAGATGGTTTACTACCTACAACAATTTCTTCTTATGTTCTCCGCTATTGATAAGAACTTTGGAGTGATTCTTTGTCGCACGTTGAGGGATGGTTATATGATTCAATTATGCTAGCATTGTTGAGATATTGCACTAGTGAAAGTATGAACCCTAGGCCTTGTTTTCAAGCATTTCAATACCGTTTCTGCTCCGTTTTATCACTTGCTACCTTGCTACTTTTATATTTTCATATTACAACAACCTATATCTACTATCCATACTACACTTGTATCACCATCTCTTCGACGAACTAGTGCATCATACAATTTACCATTGTATTGGGTGTGTTGGGGACACAAGAGATTTCTTGTATTTGATTGCAGGGTTGTTTGAGAGAGATCATCTTCATCCTACGCCTCCCACAGGTTGATAAACATTAGGTCATCTACTTGAGGGAAATTTGTTGTTGTTCTACAAAACTCTGCACTTGGAGGCCCAACACGAGTCTACAAGAATAAGTTGTGTAGTAGACATCACTCGCTGGGAAGCTGTTAAAAATATTTTTAAGTACCTCATGGGGACAAAGGACATGCTTCTTGTCTATGGAGGAGATGAAGAGATCGTTGTAAATGGTTATACGAATGCTAGCTTCATGACTGATATAGATGACTATAAATCTCAATCGGGCTATGTTTTCACCCTCAATGGTGGGGCAGTGGATTGAAAGAATTTTAAGTAGAACACTGTTGCAGATTCTACAACGGAAGTAGAATATACCGCGGCTTCAGAAGCTTCGAAGGAGACGATCTCGATCAACAAGTTTCCTGAAAAAGTTGGTGTGGTCCCAAGTGCGATGAACCCAAAGGCGCTCTATTGTTACTAGTAAGGTACACATGCATTGCACGCATGAGATTTGGCAACCAAATTATGAATAAATACCACATTATAGTATGTAATCTTTGGGTCATATATGCATGATGTAGATGTTCGTTTAATTCTTATAGTTCATCTCATTCAAAATCATTTAGTTTTTATAAAAAAGCTAATCTATTTTAAGATTCATGGAATTGTGCATTGTAAAGCATAAAGTAAAAAACAAATAATGGCGATTCATGTGGAAAAAAATTTAGGCAATTATGATACGAAAGATTCTAGAACAAAGGAGAAGTGCTTGTGGTTTGAGGTTTGTGCATTATGCTTAAGTTCAACCATGGAGTCTTCTAGATTGTACATGTGGCAAAAACTGGTGGAATGTAGATGATATCCAACGGCTAGTAGTGCTTGGATTTGCCATCTCTGCACCGTCGGATTGGCTTCATCCAACGACCATCTTTCAAAGTTATTCGCACACTATATAGGGGTATAGATAATAGTGGCACTGTTGCTCAAGCAAAGGAACCGAGATCCCACATGAAGACCAGACATATCGAACGCAAGTATCATATTATCCGATAGTATGTCGATAAGGGGCTTGTGAAAGTACTCAAGATTCACACGGATTTCAAGTGTCAGACTCAATGACGAAGCCTCTACCACGAGCAAAGCATGAGCAACACCGGATAGCCATATGTGCTAAAGAAACTATGTAACTAGATTATTGACTCTAGTGCAAGTGGGAGTCTGTTGGAAATATGCCCTAGAGGCAATAATGTTGTATTATTATATTTCCATAATTAAGAGTTTATATTCTATGCTATAACTGCTATGATCCTGGAATGTGCGATTTAGTAGAAAACTCATATGCACGTGCGGAATGATAAACGGTAAAATATGATTCCTAGTCTCGCCTCTAAGACTAGCTCAAGTGTTGTTGGTGATCATATTTTTCGGATCTTAGGATATCATTAAGAGTAACGATAGTCCTAAACAACTTTGAGAATATGACGTTAGAAGAACTATCATATTAAATTGACCCAAACTTTTTGTTATACTTTGAGATACAATTGTCATAAGTTAATTGGTATAACACAGAGAGTTAACGCGTGATTTAGTTCCTTGTGGTCGAGAGGATGGCCACATGCAGGTCAACCTTCAAACTTTGTTGTCACAGGGAACCCCATCCCTCATTATGCAAGACATGTTGTTCACGATGGGCCAGGGCTCACCCTAGAACTGAAGCTAACGTGACAACAATGTTGCACTTCTGAGACGAGCCACACTGACTATGTTTTGAGCGAGCACCATCACCACCACATTGGCGATGAAGGAGCGACAAACTATGGACTCTTAAGATGATGCCTTCAGGAAGGAAACCGTCACGACCGCACTGTCCTGCCACCGCCGAATTCAAAAGGATCAAGAGTTTTCACCTGGACCATCGAGGATGTCAAGAAAAGAGTTGTGGCATTGCTGTCAAGAAGGAAACGACACACATGTGTGTTGTTGGGTAGCTTTTCACCTTGGTAGGAAGGTCCTAACCTCTAGAACCAAGTGCGGTCGGACGCAATATAACCGTCGTACCACCTCCATTGCTTGCCACTCGCTAGTCATCACGTCGCCCTTGCAACCATGACCATGAGGCAACACTTGAGTTGTGACCCCCGCACCCAAGTGGCACGACTCACACCCTCAACTGAAGGGAAGCACCCAGACGAGGAGGTGGCCCGTCAGCTAGGAAAGTTGACCATGCACCCAGATTTGCAGATCCATCCCGAGCCAGACATCATTCGAAGAGGTGAGATGCCATGTCAGTTTGTGACCCTAGAACCACATGCACATGTGGTGGCCATCCCATCAGGCTTCGGTCGCACAATTGCCCCAATGGTCATTGGCCGCCATGTGACTTCAGCCCAAAGGAAGGACAAGAGATGAGAGAGTGTTAGAGGAGGAGGGATTGCGGAGGCCAGGTGTCGCCAGCGAGAAAACCCGAGGGAGGGGGAGGGGTGATGGTGGGAGTCACCTCGTAATTGTTGGAAGTGATGCACTAGAGTTTTCTGTTGTTCTGAAGCGATGACCCTTGCATAATTAGGCCGATACTTAAATTGTTTTCATTCACATATGTGCAAGACGGTAAGGAATGGCACGTGTTTGTAAGGAATGGCATGTGTTTGTCATGCGGTAGTATGAGATGAAGTCTTACATCAGCTATGGTATTACCTTCAATCGATTTCAATATCGTTGAAACGGATGTATCTAGATGCATTTTAATGTGAGATATACATAGAGTATTAATTATTGGCTCGTGTACGCGGACCCCGTACGGCCAGCACCGCATTCTCCCTTATCTGAAGTTCTCCATATGCACGCCCCCACGAGCCAGGATGCCATGCTATAGCTATGGTCCGGTCGGTGGCACATGAAATCCACGAGATGGACCCGGCCATAAATCAACGCCAAACAATATTATTAAAAAAAATCAAACAATGAGCGAACGAAGGAAGGAGGCAGCGGGCGGGCAGAGAGACAGAGGCAGGCACGAGCTGGCCACGAGCCCGCAAGATGCCAAAGGGCGCATATCATTGGCGGCAACCACAAGGCGGACAGGTGTCGCAGCCGGTGTCGTCCTCACCATTCCTGCTTGCTACTACTGCTAACCAAAAGAAAAGAAGAGAAGACAGAAAAAAAAAGTCTGTTCTTTTGCGTTGGTTATCCACGACTCGTTCGTCCCCCCTGCACACACGACGTGGAGCCACGCCGATGATTAGCTCACCCGTACGCACACAGGGGCAGATTAGCCATTTGCCCGTCTCACCTTCACCGCGGCGAGAAACTTGTGCACTTGATCGCGCTCGCACGTGTCCGCCTGTGTTTTGCGCTCCACGCATTAATTTTGGTGTGAATCTAGGCTTGTCTAGCAGTAGTCTTAGAGGTGTTTGTTTTTAAGGACTTTTTTTTAGAGCCTAAAAAAATCTTTTTTAGAGACTTTTTTATTAAACGGGAGAGACTTTTTACGAAGTAAACTAGGCATTTGAGACTAAATGAAGAAGACCCTCAAAGAGAGTCTTTTTGGGACTTTTCCAACAATGCCCCTCTATGCACCTATTGGCCCGCCACCTCATGGTGTTGTTTGATTGTTATTTTTCTGTATATTAGAGGCAACATGGTCATTTAATAACCTCTAGAAAGGGACTAGAAACTTTTTAGTTTATGAGAAAAAATAGGAAGAGACTTTTAGGGACTAGGGACTTTTTAGTTGAGACTAGGAAAAGTTCTAGGACTAGAGAACCAAACACCACCTTAGTTTTGCCCTTGTGAGGCAGAATATAACTACACTCCACTGATGCAAGAAGTTCATTAGCCTTGGTATTTGAAAAGATATGTACGTGTTGACGTAAATAAACTAAGTAATTAGTTGCCGATTCTGCCCCTCGCGATCCTGATCCACCCACCACCCCGCTGCTGACTCGCAAGCGGACAAGGCATGGCAGCTATAAATCGGCACCCCACTCCCTGCATCTGAAAAATTTCAAGCCTCCCTCCCATCAACACCACACCACACAGCATTTCATATGCAGCAGTAGCCATCTTCTCCACCTCCTCCTCCCGCCTTCCAGCTAGCCACCTAGCTCACTATCACATCATCCACACCAACTCATATTGATTCCGTTCCCACCTGCTCGCCGTCGCCATGCCAATGGGCAGCAGCAGTGCCGCCATGCCCGCCCTCCCTCCCGGCTTCCGGTTCCACCCCACCGACGAGGAGCTCATCGTCCACTACCTCGGCAGGCAGGCCGCGTCCATGCCCAGCCCCGTGCCCATCATCGCCGAGGTCAACATCTACAAGTGCAACCCATGGGACCTCCCCGGTACATACATGACTAACTAATCAGCAGCATCCATCGATTAATCAACTCCAGCTCTGCTCTAATTACTGGAGTATTAATTTTCTTGTTTGAACTTTGCAGGCAAGGCCTTGTTCGGGGAGAATGAGTGGTACTTCTTCAGCCCCCGGGATCGCAAGTACCCCAACGGCGCGCGCCCCAACCGCGCCGCCGGGTCCGGGTACTGGAAGGCCACCGGCACCGACAAGGCCATCCTGTCCACGCCGGCCAACGAGAGCATCGGCGTTAAGAAGGCGCTCGTCTTCTACCGGGGCAAGCCGCCCAAGGGCGTCAAGACCGACTGGATCATGCACGAGTACCGCCTCACCGCCGCCGACAACCGGACCACCAAGCGCAGAGGATCCTCCATGAGGGTGAGCATTTTTTTTTCTTCTTCGCTTATTTATTTATTTATTATCTACTGTATTTTCTTCACTTTGGTAAGAGCAGTTGCTTGTACCATAAGCTACTACAACTTACTCGACTTAACTGTTTGCATTTGAAATGTTTGTTTAATCAGCGAATTAATCCGGGATTTTTATTTATTTGTTCGTGCAGCTGGATGACTGGGTGCTGTGTAGGATCCACAAGAAGTGCAACAACTTGCACAACTTCTCCTCCTCTGACCAGGAACAGGAGCACGAGCAGGAGAGCTCCACCACCGTGGAGGACTCGCACAACAACCACACCGTGTCGTCGCCCAAGTCGGAGGCCTTCGACGGCGACGGCGACGACCAGCTGCAGCTGCAGCAGTTCCGCCCCATGGCGATCGCCAAGTCGTGCTCCCTCACCGACCTGCTCAACACCGTCGACTACGCCGCGCTCTCGCACCTCCTCCTCGACGGCGCCGGCGCCGGCGCCTCGTCGTCGGACGCCGGAGCAGACTACCAGCTGCCGCCGGAAAACCCGCTCATCTACTCGCAGCCTCCATGGCAACAAACGCTACACTATAATAACAATAACAACGGCTACGTGAACATCGACACCATCGACGTGCCTCAGATACCCGAGGCCCGTGTAGATGACTACGGCATGAATGGCGATAGGTACAACGGCATGAAGAGGAAGAGGTCCAGCGGCAGCTTGTACTGCAGCCAGCTGCAGCTCCCGGCGGATCAGTACAGCGGCATGCTGATCCATCCGTTCCTCAGCCAGCAGCTGCACATGTGAAGAACCAGAGAGCTTGGATCGAAGAGATCATCGTTGTTCCATTTGAATTTGCTGTAGATCGAGGAGATCGCCCGTTGTGGCAGATAGGCAGGGATCTAGCTTGCTTGCTGCGTCGTGAACTCCCAACCGATAAGAACGGACAAATTTCAGAATTCTTGGTGTAGCACAAAAGCTGTAAATTACGGGGTTTATTGTGAAATAAATTAATCCAGTATTGTTACAAGATACTCCTACATGTGATGATCATCATATATCCTAGGGTTCTTAGTTAATTCCAGAATGCAAAACCAACGACGCATCCATTCCATGGCCGACACACGCAGCCGGACTTGTTAATTAACTGCTGGCGTACCCAGCACTAGTTAATGATCGAGGCTTGTTGCTAGCGTGTGCGGTCTGAACCCTTCCCTTGTCCACCGTACAGCCAGGAGCAATTAACTAACGCTCGCTCGAATGATCCATAGCATCTGTCACCGGAAACCAAAGCCCGAATCAAATACACATCATTTAACTAAGGCTCCGGGGCCAATCGAACGGCAAAACGTCAGCTCGCAGGAACCGTCCAGGCGTGGAATTAAAATTGTGGCAGGCCGGACAGATGAAGAAGGCGGCGGCACACGCCGCTCAACTGCTGCTGAACTTAATTTAGTTGCCGCGCATGCTGGTATATATCACACGTTGCGAATTAGATAGGCTAGAAACTGGAATCTTCCGTCCTCCTCCATTAGGTTAATCACAAGAGCGTCTCCCTATTGGAGACAGAGCTTTGTTTATGCTTGCGGCCCTTTCGAACCATCGTGTACCAAGCCAAAGAAGATAATGCAGAGTACTTAATTGGCTTAGCCTTTCCGATCCGGTCTACCTCTACGGCTCTACCACCCCATGGTTGGGACTTGGAGCGATCACACCAAGGAAACTTAATCTAGTAGCTACACGTAGCGGAAGCATCAAGTCACACATGCTTACGGGGACTTGTTACAGTTAATTGGTACTTATACGCTAGTTTAGTCGCCGGATAGCCTAACCGCACGCGCGATTAAAAGGTGATTGAGACATATGAGGGTGGTTAAGATAAGAATGGTGCGTCCTAATCAGGCTTCAGCGTAGGCTTAGCTAAGTCATGACGATGATGCCCTAAGCATCGGTTATGATAGATTATCTCTAAGCAGGCATGCATGCATGCTTGCGAAAAGCTAGTTGAAAAACGTCTGTGGGATGGGGTTACTAGGATCGTCGTACGTCAAGAGGTTGAAAGGCTTATCCATGAGCTCACATGCATGGGTACATGACATGGGTGGCTGGTCCCCTTTTTCTAGAACGATAGCCACTATCGGTAGCCGCTAATAATTGGCTACTTAGGGTAACATAAACTTGACCTCCCACCTTTATAGAAAAGGAAAATTCTGAACTCAATATTCCTTTATTTTCACGAAGATGAATTCGATCTTCTAGCTAGTTTGATCCTCTTCATGGAGCAGAGCATACATCATGCTAAGAGCAGCTTTTTGGCTGCAGACTTGTTACATTTCACCTTTTTATATACCTTGACATCTCGCTGCATTTCAAAAAACTTACTAATTTAGTTTGAGGCCTTTGACCAGTGGCACAAATCGGTTTATGATAGGTTTGAAGCAAAATTGGGTAGTTGAAGAGGAAACAATTTCTCCGCTAGCTTCAAACTAATACTTACTAATTTAGTTTGAGGCCTTTGACCATAGAACAATTGGTCTACGGTATTTTTTTTTATTAATCAAGTATAAGTATGTTAAGGAGGGTATAAAGGAAGAAAAGAGGAAAAAAAAGTTAACCAATATCAGCTCCAAGAAACACTATAGGAATTGAAATTAGGGCAAAACTTTAACAAATCTTGAAAGCGAGCAACTTATAAGCTCTAGATTTGCTCTCAAGAAGTGTTTCCAGGAGTCAAGAGAGGGAGTTATGCTCCTGAAGATCCTTCCATTCCTTTGCATCCAAATATTCCAGCACTCGTGTATAAGAATTTCCATTACAGTTGGTTTAGGTAGTCTCTCAGTCGTGAGAAGAGCTTCATCATAAACTAAACCCCCTCTAAATCAAATTGAGATAATGAATTTCCAATAGTCAGCGTCGGTATTTCGATTCTCATGGTGAAGACAGTGACAGAGAACATCATGGTGGCTGAGGTTTGAGGCCTTATAATGGTGGATCGAGTCTTCATGGCAATGAGGACTTTACTTGGTGATTCGGGACTCGTGGCAGTGGCATCGGTAAGTGGAGGCGGCAACACAGGCGGAGTATAGAGTCTTAGCTTTCAGGGTGAAAACCTAAGGTATGACCTTAATTGGTTGTGCCTGGCAGTGACCTTATTGAAGGCATTGTTTTGAGAGCGCGGATCTTCTTCATGGTGAAAACCTAAGATCTATGATCGGGCGATGACGGTGCATCTGCACTATTTCCTTCTTGAAGGCGTCGCATTTGGAATATTGGGACTTCAGGTGTTGTCTAGGTGGTGGTTTGTGCTGCAGCTACAAGTTGATCACTATAGCAGGATCTTTCCTTTCTTCTTCTTCTTCTTCTTCTTATTGTCTTTTGGTTGTGTGCATCCGTAATGTCTTTATAACATTGCGTTGTTGTAGAGGCTGGGTGTAATTGGTATCTTCGCGATATTAATATATTCTCTTTGTTAAAAATACAGTCATCGGCAAAGTTGTAGTCCCCAAACAGATGGTGTGCAGTTTCATCAACTTTTTAAGTACATAAAGTGCATGCATAATCATCCATATATAAGCCTTTCATTTGAAATAGTGTTGTGGTGTTCAGCTTATCATCAAGTATAAGCCAAAAGATAATTTTATGCTCGAGCCTACTTGGTCCTTTCCAGACTTTACCAAAGAGTTCAACGGCCTTGTTGTTTCCCATGATAGTTGTGCACATTTCATAGAGGAGTGACCCTTTGAATATGACCAGAAATCCAACTAGCCCTCCTCTGCTGCCGCTACATCACTTTGGTTGGCCCAACTAGCTACCCTTTTTAGAAGGTTCTAGAACCTTCCCAGGCCGTTTTTCTGTTGCCTTCTTTTCCGGGTTTTTTTGTGTTTTGTTTTCCTTTCAAAATTTTGTTTTCGCTATCCTTTTCCCTTTTTTTCCTTCTCATTTTTGAGTCCAAATTCATGATTAATTTATGAAACCCAGGAATAATTTTTAAATTCGGGAATATTTTTTTGCACATTCATGAACATTTTTTGAAATCATGAATATTTGTCAAATTTTTGAACATTTTCTGAAATCTGAGAACAATTTCTAATTTGTAAAAAATAAATCTAAGAACTTTTGCCCTAAAACGATGAATTTTTTTTGTATACGTGAACTTTTTTCAAATTCATGAACATGTTTTGAAATTTGGAACATTTTTTAAATCATGAACATTTTTTAATCCTGGACATTTTTTGAAATTTGGGACTATTTTCACAAATTCTTTAATATTTCTATAATTCATGAACATTTTTAAAATTGAAGAAGAGTTTTTAATTTTTTATTTTTACATAAAAAACAAAAGGAAACTTAAAAAAGAATAATGGGCCCGCGTGGGTCGAGAAGTGCGCGTTTGGGCGACTCCTGTCGCCCTACGTGGGAAATAGGAGCTCCCAGACACAAAGTATAGTGTTTTTTCTTCTCAGAACATAATGGGCTGTAATGTGGGAGAGAAAGCTATCTCGGCCTAGAATTTATATGGGCTGAGAATACTCGGCCCATCTATTCGGGAACACCGGAACACTCAAAAAAAAAGCTCCTGATCAAACATTTCTCAGTTGTAAAAAAAAAGACCAAACATTTCTCAAAACAAAAAAGCTCCTGACCAGTCGACTTGGGCTGCTCCATTCTTTGATTTTTTTTCCAAAATTAAAAAAAAATGTTCGCAATTTGAAAAAATTCAAAAAAAATAACAGCTCCTGACCTAGCCTGCCCACTTCTCACACGTCAGCACGGCCTGAAGAAGCACAAAAACAAGTCAGTACGACCATTTCTGAATTGCGACGGAGGTGTTTCCACAATATCAAAATGCAGCTCATGAGCTGTTTGCTGACAGAACGTACCAGGAAATTTTGTTAAGACTTGGCCAAGCAGATTCTTAATTCCCCAAAAAAGAAGGACAAGCAGATTCTCGAGAAGATACATGCATTCGGTCCCTAAAATTGGTGGAGTACAGCTCGCTATCCGTGGCTTCCATCTCTTTTTTTTTCAATCTGACGACATCATGCTGACAGTAGAGAGTATCTTGGATCTCCGATGAGCCAGCTGCCGATCGAGTTGATAGAAAATTTCAGACCAATTAATGCTGCACATCAGCTCCATTTAGGTAAACAAACTTGGCCGCACCCGGTAGAGTAGCTTGCAGTTAAGCAGAAACTTCTATCTCCGTTGATCTACGGAGGCATACGTGGATTCGGAACCGACATTGAACGGTCAGAGAACGGTGTCCCTCTGACATGCTTTACAGGAGCATATGCATGCGTGGCTAGCTGGACGTAAGCTAGCTGTACCACAAGCTAGCGCATGTGGCACCGGCCGATCGCTTTCCCTAGCAAACAGTTGGGTCAAGATCGAGAGTTTGAATCGAAGCCCGGCCGGCCGCCAAATCCAGTTCCGCCGGCCAGATAATATGGACCTTGCATCGTGTGCTCTAGCCTCTAGGGCTGGCTGTCAAGCATGCACGCACGTGCTCCTAGCCCCCAGAGCTAGAAAATAAACTAATAATAATTTAAACAGCTGGACACGTATACCCAGTTTCATTCAGTAGTACTAACATATTATCAGTTAAATTTTTGATCAAAATTTAACATATAAAATACAAAAAAAATTAATAAACCAGGACGAAGGTAGTAGTAGCGAGTTTCTACGAGATTCTGGCCGACCGAGGCGGCAAGCTCGTGGCCTAACTAAGAGAGGCTGGAGCTGACCAATTTCGATTGTTCCATGCATGGTAATACTTGTGAGGTATGAACAGCCGTCATTCTTGCATGCATGCTGCAGGCTTTGACCGTTCCACGCCATGAGAATATTTCTTCTTGTAGAGGTCCTATGTTGCTGCTGCAGGCAGGCTTGAATCCGTACGGTTAAAAAAGGTTACAAAAGTCCTACCTTGGCCAACTAAATTGCCATAGTCACGAACTGAACAAGACATGTTGCAACTTGCAAGAACGAGCCTACGTGGCCTGATAGCTGCATGCATGCCCACACCACAGCACTACTCATGCCGATGTTAAGCTAAGTACTGTACTACTCAATGTTAGGCTGATATGGATGCTAGCTACTACTCCAGCTTCAATGTGTACATGCATGCGAACTGATGTGCGCTGCACTATTTTATTTTATTTTATTTTATTTTTGTCAAAAGAGATGGCAATTACCAAGAAACCGGAGCAAAGCACACTTGAATCTACGCTCATCAACAATTAACAAATCGAAATTGAGTTATTTACCATATATGCCGCGAAATTTCACACTATCATTGAGCAAGCTAGCCTAACTGCATGCAAAGACCTGACCAAATACATGCATACCTAGTCTCTCATGCATGGTCATCAAAGAACACACAAACCCTACATGTTTCTTCAAATCAGTCTATATACTGAAACCGGGCATAGGAGAAAAGTAAAGGGAATAGTTTCCTTTGTCAAAATATCTAGGCGAGAGAAGAGTCTGTGGTTTGAGGGATTTGTATCTTTCTCCGCAACGCTACAAGAGAGAGAAGAAAGTCAAGTAGCCTACCAAACAAGCCTCCCGCCCTCAGTTTTAGGCCCTGTTTGGTTTTAAATAAGTCACCAACTTATAAGTCGAAAAATAAAAAAAATGACTTATTTTGCTAAACGGACCCAAATTATAAGTCACCCCAACTTATAAGTCATAAGTTGCTCCACTCCAACTTAAAACTTATAAGTCACCCCCTTTTACGTGGGTCCCATCACCTTTACATAAAAAATAAGGTGAAAATGTATGGTCAGATGACTTATAAGTCAGGTGACAACCAAACAGGCATGACTTATAAGTCACTGGAACCAAACAGGCCGTTAATTGGCAGCAGCCCCCCACACTCCCCGGCAGTAGCTGTGGAGATACAGGGAATTAAAGCTGCAGAGGCAATTAATCGCTGAAATTAATGCCCCCGATCACACCTAAATCTGATGTGTGATGTGGGGCGATTAATGAAACCGACTGAAGAGTTCCTTCCTAGGCAAGGTTTAGGACCTGGCCCCTCCGACGCCACGGAAAAGGTCGCTGAAAGCATTATAAAAGTTGGCCTCTTGCGCGCTCTCCATCCCCTTCCTGTTCCCATTCATCCGTCTGCACCCAGCCTCGCTTTCTTGTGCGCTCAAGCAAGCCTCCGAGGTTCCTCTTCTTCTTCTTCCTCCCGATCGATATCACTCGTAGCTAGCAGGCTACTGCTTTCCTTGGCTGGCTTGATCGAGAGAGCGAGCATGGTGGAGAGCGTGGCAGCAACGCCGTCGGAGGAGCAAGGCCGCGGCGGCGGCCTGTCGCTGCCTCCGGGGTTCAGGTTCCACCCCACCGACGAGGAGATCATCACGAGCTACCTCCTGCGCAAGTTCCTCGACCCTAGCTTCGTCTCCCGCGCCGTCGGCGAGGTCGACCTCAACAGCTGCGAGCCGCGAGATCTCCCAGGTACCAATTCGCTTCGCCCCCCTAGCTTCATCGTCTTCTTCTTTTTTCCATGCATATTTACGGCGGGCTAGCTAGCTGCTGATGTTGTTTGATGTGCAACTGAAGGCAAGGCCAACATGGGGGAGAAGGAGTGGTACTTCTTTGTGCACAAGGACCTCAAGTACCCCACCGGGAGCCGGGCCAACCGCGCCACCAAGGAGGGCTACTGGAAGGCCACCGGCAAGGACAGGGAGATCTTCAAGCCCCGCGCCCGCGAGCTCGTCGGGATGAAGAAGACGCTCGTGTTCTACAGGGGCCGCGCGCCCCGCGGCGCCAAGTCTGAGTGGGTCATGCACGAGTTCCGCCTCGAAGGCAAGTCCAGAGGCCAAACCATGAACAATCCCAAGGTGAGCCTCTCCAACATTCCATTCTAATTACGCCTCTCTCTAGACTCTACTCGATCGGAGGGTGAATTGATTGGGAGTTTTTTCGTGTGTGCTTTTGATCGGTCAGGACGAATGGGTGGTGTGCAAGGTGTTCAACAAGAAGGGGGAGGCCAAGGCGGCGAGGGCCGCCGACGTGGACGCCGAGTACTCCGCCGTGACGACGCCGAACGCTAGCTCGGTCGTCGACGCCGGCGAGGGCGCCGGAGACTTCACCGACTCCATGTTCACGATCGACCCGCTCTGCTACATCCCCAACTCCGACGAGTACACAAGCAACCAGCCGCCGGCCAAGACGACGACGTCCACCACCACCAACAGTGCGGCGCCGCCGTACAACGCGGACTACTACTACCCGTCCGTTCCTACTACAGCTGGAAGCTTCAACCTCATGTCTAACTACAGCTTGACCAACGCCACAAGCAACGCGCAAACGTCCACCGCCATGGCCAGCTCAGTCCCGGCAACAAGCGGCTCCTCCTGGCAGCACATGCTTATGAATACGGCGCCGCATGGCGGGATGATGGGAAGAAGAAGCTACGACGTCAACCTCCATGAGCAGCAGGCGATCATGATGAGAGCCCTAGGTGGTGTCGTTGGCGCCCAAAACTTCGGTGAGCCGGCAAAGGGTCTGCAGTTGCCGAGCTCCGCGGTGACCGCCGGCAGTGTTCCGCCTCAGCCGGGCAAGCTCGGGAGCTACGACGACGGTGAATTTCCCTATGGGAATTATGATCTTGCTTCTGCCGCTATGAGTGGACGCCCAGCTGCTGCTAATAATCTTGGTCCTAGGTTTTACTGATCGAATGTTCATTGATTGTAGTAATTTTGTTGGTTGCTTCATTGATTAGATCGATGTTGATTATATATGGACTATGGAGAGATTACAGTTGCATTAGTTTGTTTTAGGATTTTGTAAAAAAGGACAATATATTGTTTGTTGTGAGTTAACTATGTTGCTTCTTCAATCTTCATTGAGCTGATGTTGTCGCATGGCACATAATTTCAGTTTCGCTAATTCTCGGTCGCCTAAACTTTTGTGGGGATCTTTGAGTAACTTGGGTAATATAAGTATAACTCAGGTGAAGATCCTTTGCCCAAAATGTAGTTAACCACATGAACATAGTAGTAGTATCTCAAGAAGTCTGCCAGCTATTTTAGCAACACAAACAATTCTTGGCAAGTTATATATGAAGTTGGCGTGGAAATGAGGATGGTTGGGTGTTGGTCCAAATTAAGACTTAGAGAAATAAAAAAGTTCAGACAACTTATGGTTTTGCAAACTCTATCTTTAGGTTTAGTATGTGTGGCGTTTGTAGATGGCTCTTCTTTCATTGTTAACTATAATAAGGACCTCGGTCGTCGTCTGTATATATATACAGGCTGTTTTTGTTGAATCTTGATTGCCCTAGTCGTGTCCTTGTTGTGCCTTCTCATCCAAAATAATTAACAGATGATGCTGTTGATTAGGTCGTGGTACTGGCTTATTCTGTTCTCTAGCTAGCTACTAGCTACACAGATGGGTAACCAAAGTAGCTAGCTACTAGCTACAAATCGGTAACCAAAGCAGCTAGCTAGCTATATGCATGTGTACTCTAAATAGGCTGTGGAGACAGACAGAGCTAGAGAGATATCTAAACCAAGAGAGTGAGCCATGGTGTGTGTGTGTATGTGTGTATAGGTGCGCTAAAGTGAGCCCGAGCGGACTGTGCTTATTCTACGCTCCGACCCATGGAGCGCACCCTGTTTGCTAATCGGTTACATCATTCTTTAATTAGCGCAGCCACATGCATGCATATGGTAAATAATTTAATTCATTTACTATGTTTGGCCCGCGTTTTACTAGCATGCGAGTCGAGGATGCGAAACAGACGACATTGCTTGTTGACCGTAATTCATTTAATCCTGTTACCATATTTAGCATGGTTTTTTACTAGCATGGCGGGATCAGTGCATGCGGATGGTAACTGTTTTAATTCAGTTACCATTCCTAACATGCTTTTTACTGCCATGTGAAACAACAGATGTCAGTAACCCAATTTGTTCTATTACCAAGCTTTTCATGGACGATTACTAGGTTACTACATTTCCCATGGTTGATTACTATATGCCATTACAAGTAGGCATGTAGAAAGGAAAAATGGTGGTGGGACTATGCACCTGCATGTCCAGCCAGTAACCAAATTAAATATGTTACTACTTTTTTCTTGGTTGATTACTATGTATCATTTGAGCATGCATGTAAAAAAGACAAATGGTACCGGTGCGTGAACTAGTGGGTGCAGATAGTAACTGAATTTATTGGGTTACTATATTTCTTATGGTTGTTTACAATGTGTTGCTACGACCATGCATATAAAAAAAAGAAATGGTGGCGGGATGATGAACCGCTGCATGCAGATGGTAACCGAATTAAATCTATTACTATATATTCCACAGACTTTTACTAACAGGTGGAAGAATAATGCCGATTAAACCAAACGGTGCGTGCGACACGGGCGGAGCGCAGAATAAGCGTTTTACGCTCCCGCTTAGTTTAGCGCTTTCCGCTTACGGACTCTTCTTCTGTACTCTTGGGAGTATGTACTCTCATCCTCAATATACCTCATATACGCATTAATTATACCTCTTTATTATTCTCAATATACTTTATTAAATATTCTAAGATACTTCAATATGAGTTTAGTTCAAAAATTATCATCTGCGACGTACTTTTTGTAATATACCTTTTCACGTACAAACACATCAGTATATACGTAAATATTTAAAAATACATAGACTCACATGAATTTTTTCATGAAACTCATTTTGGGGTATCTAATAATTACTAATGAAGTATATTAAAAATAATAAAAAGGTATAAAAGATTCATCTATGTGGTATATGAGGAGTGGGAGTACGTACTCCCAAAAGTACACAACCATTTTCCTATATATATATATATATATATATATATATATATATATATATATTCTTCCATGTATGTATGGAAAAGACACAACTAGGTCATACTTATACAGTAGTAGTGCTCATACGTATGACAATACTTTTCAGGTGCGGTGACTTTTGTTTGTCAAGACCTGTGAAATTGCTCGTAAATCGTAATGTAAGCAAGCTAGTTTGTATTCTTGGCGCGCAAGTTAGGACTTAGTCAAGTGGCCTCCACGTTAATTAGCATTGTATACAGGTTGGTGCAAGCTGGAGCGTTCGTCAGCAGGAAAGCACGTGCAGCCACGCATGCATACATGTTGGACGGCGCGTGCATGCACGCAGGCCACGTGGGGACGCCACCTGTATGCCAGCTCAGTTATGGGAGGAGGTCATTCACTTGATCTACCGAGAGACCAGTTTAACGAAGTACCTCCTCTATTTTAAAATATTTGAAGTTTTACTTTTGTCATCAGTCAAATTTCCTTGAAGTTTGGTCAAGTTTGTAGAAATAACATCATCTATAACATCAAATTAGCTTCATTAGATTCATCATAATATACTTTTATCAAACTGAAAAAAATATGACTCTCCAATATTTTAACACAAGAGTAGTACACATGAAGATCGATCGTTAGAAAATGGAGAGCTTTTAACTGAAACTCTAAAAGTAAGATGATCAGTTACCAATGGTGGCCAGCGAAGATTCCTCGAAAAGAAACTATATACAACCAGCAAGATAGTAACTGAAAGATGTAGACGTAACCCCTGGCATCCAGCTTGCATGCATGATCCCGCACACAGTGCAGCGCAGGCCTGGTGCAGCGTGATCTGAGGGGGGAAATAGAAAGGAATCCCCCTTTTTTACCGGCATTTTGGGCATGTTTCCTGCATCATAAGCCGGTGCAAGTTACGTACCTTTTTTGTTTCAAATAATTTAAAAGCTATATGTGCATTTTCCGCCCTTTTTCACATGCCACATATGAGCACCTGCGAGAGATACTGGATACCTTTGTAGTCGATGTAGCGTTTTCACTCACTGAACGAACATCGTCGGAAATATTGAAAGAACATTGTCGGGAAGTCTGAAATAATAAATCTAGAAAAATTGAAGCACCAGTGCTAAATATAGAACTTGAACCCTATTGGGTTGGTTCCACCAAAATGAGTTTGCCTCACTGCACGTATCGCAGGGGTAAGTTTGTAGTATTAGGATCGAGCAATGCCTACGAAGATCTCTTGCACTTCCTTTTTTTGAAAATTTGCAGGAGAGCGGCTAAAATTTCGTTGGAAGAAGATTTATCACTTCCCATTACTCCACCGTGGCGGTACTAGATCAATAGTATCATGCTTCTGTAGATGCCCAAGGTAGGTACATAACTAACTCATCGTACGCATCCCAGGCCCCCAGAGTCATGCTACGTAAGCAGGTTTATTATTTCAGAAAGGAAAAACTGCTCACGACAATCCGCAAACGTCAAAGACCTTTCTTCCAAGTTATGTTTTGCAGGCTATACTATACACTGGCAGTGGCATGGCTCCCAAGAGACAAACACGCACTGACTTGGCAGCCAATGTATGGGCCAGTACGTCGCCGGTACCGACTATACTGAAAACACATCTCATTCGCCAACGTCAGGCTCAGCGGATAGACATTATACTACTATCATCATGGGCCTCCGGGATATGCAATGACGTGTGCCTCGGCCTGACTATGAGGATATATGTTTGGTCCAGAACAAAAATGTCGCATCGGCGAGGAATCGCACAACAGTAAGCAATATACAACAACAACAACAACAACAACAACAACAACAACAACAACAACAACAACAACAAATCCTTTTGCCCCAAGCAAGTTGGGATATGAAACGCGATATAACACCACACAATCTATATGCTCGCGAAATTTCAGTTGCGTTTCCTTTGCATTATAAAAGACAAAATGGAGCTCGCATTAAACCATATATAAAGGGACGCCACAATTTTCTACTCACTTGAGTGCTAAGCCAAGACAAGACCTATAGCAAGCATAAAGGACAAATTGACACGAGAGGAGAAAAAGATACTGGGGCGTCATCCGACTATCCATCGTTTTAAATGAAGTAGGCAGAGCGATCACTACTCCAATCTCAATCATGTAATCACTTGCGCGGTAAGTCTAACTGACAATTACACATCCTCAGCGGTGCAACATAGAAAGGAGCGATGCCCCCAAAAGTAGCCTTGTGTCCCAATCACCCAAGAAATTGATGTGCTTCAAGTTATGACTACTAAAAGAATAACAAGATTTTATTAGATGGACATTAGTGCCATCATCTTATTGGCTTCCTGAATTCCAGGCTATTCACAGAGAAAACTGGAAACAATTCTGGTTTGATAGTACAACATAAACCTTGCGCATGTAGTAGTTTGCAAAGGCTCAGATCTCCGTGGGTCTGGGAATGCAATAGTACATCAAAAAATTGATCACTAAACAGAAGTTTGGCTTAGTAAAATACACAAGCAAGGCACCTTTGAAGAGGAAGCTAACTATATCCACTGCGCAGGGTAACAAACACTGGCCATCCACATCGGGTTTGCTTCAAGATCAGACCAAGTTTAATCCTGGGGAGCCTCAAACCTTGACGGGGTATCGATCCCCATCATGCAGCAAAGTCCTGATATCAAGATGATAAGCAGCACCACACCCTGCAGATTACGCAAAAATGTGAATGAATTATGCAAGGATACAAACAACTGTGATCTACATACTGCAGTTTATACAGATGAAGAGGACAAATTCAACAGCATAGCTTGGAATAAACAAAACAGAGTGCGAGTAACAACTTACCACAAAAACTCCTTCCAGGAGAGTTGATTTTAATTGGCATTCTCCATCGCATTTCTCTAGGACAGGTTTAGTTGTATTGGTCTTCTCTGCAAGATACCTGGCTAATGGCAGGTCCGAAGGATTCTCCAGCAAACCATAGGGTTGAGATGCGTAAAGAACTGTGTATTTAGCCCCAGACTTGTCAAGAACAGAAACCAGATCCAAAAGCAACTGCCCTGAAGTAAGGAAGTGGAACACAGGTTAAAGTTGTACAGTTGAAGGTGATGGAACTAAACCTGGTTACTTTACCCAACCTTCTGATTTTGCATTGTCCTTGAAACCACCGCTACAGAAGACGATTAGCTCAGTTGGTTGGTTGTTTCCCATCCGTGACTTCACCAAGTCCTGGAATGTATATGCTGTCAATAAATAATGATATACAGAAAATATCGAAATAAGTATTTTATATGTAAAAGATAACTTGCTTGAACAGAATCCATGTTCAGATGTTTCTTCACACTTTCACTGCTTGCAGTACACATGTCTGTGTAAGTGATATGATTTCCTCCAGAACCATCCTCGCAATTCTCAGTAAATCCAGATAGCAATGAGTTCTCTAGTGCTTCGTCGTCTGACATGGCAACATAAGGGAATGCCATGGAAAACTCGGAGCTTGAGAAGGACAGCTGGTAAAAGGTATATATATTAATGGATTTGAAATCATTCTATGCTTAAAATTATGTATGACAGCAGAGAAAAAACATGGAAAACCATATATGATGACTGTGACTACCTTTAGTATGTCCGCTAAAGCAGGATCGACCTGTTTATCTTTAGAGATGTCTGATGATTGTAGCTGAGGAACAATATTAGTTACTGGTTAGTGTAACTGAAGCAACAAAATAGAGATAGCATCTTCAACAAAAAAAATTCTAGGCTGGAGTTTTTTTTTTCCTACACAGACTAAAGCATGGAGAATTTTAGAAAAAATAATGGCCTCTTGGACTTGACCAATAACAGCTAGCTGAGATATCACGACGAGAAGGTATTTGAATAAACAATTATCGATGATTATGAGGCTGCTTCCATCAAGTGTGGATTTAGTGTAACCAGTGAATGCCCAAAAGATGAAAAAACTAATTTATAACAGTAACAAATGTATGGTAGTCCAAGAAATACCTTTGATCCAAGAAAAAGAACTGCAACATCAACATTCTTTTGAGGACCATCCTTTGAACACTGAAAACAAAACCAAAACATTGTGTGCTGCTTAAATTTGTGCATACGAAGAACTCACATTTCAATAAAGCTGGATGTCAACTTAAGTTCCAATTGGGACATTGGAGGGGAACTCACCACCAAGTTTGACCAGCCACCTTCCTCGAGAACAGAATCAGCTAAACTCTTTGGGGAGATTGTCTGATAGTGGACTACTTCTTTAGCCTCATTGGGACTAAGTCTGGAGATAAAGGTAATGTTATGTAAACTACTATTACTTGAAGGACGGCAAATATATCAAAAATGAACTTGTATAATTGTACTTCGTTGGTAAGTAACCGAATGCATAAATTTCACAAAATGAAAACTTAGAACTAGTCAACAAGTAACCAAACATCCAGGAGTAAGACTGATCAGGAACACCAGAGATGTAAAATATGAATCACCTGCACTAAGAACAACAAGGAGTAACACTGGAGATGTATGAGATGCATCGTCTACACTAAGAAGACGGAGGAGCAACATGTGACCTAGGTAGCAGGTAGCGCCTGGATGCATTACACAGTTGCTGTAATATTCACAGGTAAGGATGCATCTCGGTAGAAGGCGATTGTCATATCTAATGGAAATCAGGGTTTCAAGTTTCCTTCAGCTTCGAGGCCAGATACATTCCACAAGAAATAGAGAAAAAAGGAACTGTATGTTTCTACTTGAGGTATACAAATATGGGCAGACAGCGTGATTGAACAGAAGTCACTGTTCAATTTGCAACACAAAAAGTGCAACTTCCCCTGAGAACTGATGCTCAGCATCTGCTCTCCTAATGTCAACGGGACTATGGAGTGGCCTGCATACAAGTTGAACAAGGGTCCTGAAGCCAACAATAAACTCTGTTCTGTCTCTCCTTCATCCGGGGTTTATACCCATAGATCACTATTCTTAGTAGTCTACATGAACAAAATGTGTGGCTTTCTATGTAGAGTGGGTTTCATCACCAGATATCATCAATCCTCCAGCCTTCCATTACTGAAGTTGGGAAAATTTTCTTCCAACTACCCTACTCTACACTCCACAGATTGAAGATTGTCACAAGGATGAGTGAATTAATGTTTGCACTAAGTAAAGATCTAGAGATTGATTTTTCCACGGGTAGCTGTATGGACATACACAATTATGGTTGGAGAGAAATGCAGCTGACATAAATCTACTGTGATAATGTAGATACCAATCTTTTTTTAGAGGATGTAGATATCAATCTTGAGGTAACACCATGATTGCCTTCCAATGAACCATGCTATTCCGCAGCATACAGATACACCATAAAGTAAAGGTGAGAGGCCTTCAAGTAACAAACTTGAGGTGACTATCCCATGCACTGAACCAACTAGTAGGCTTATACTGATTTCATGTCAGATTAGTTGTATGAAGCAACATGGTACCACGTTCATGAAAAAAGAGCTACATGAATCATGTCATTACGCCCCAACAGTTGTTAATCCACCAACTTGCAATAGTTTCAGAGCTAAGCAGAATTCCAGGCTAAGATTCCTCCAGCTTTACAAGAACGTATCACATCTAACACAAGCAGAGATGCGCATCATAGTGCGCTTCAGCTACTTACCCGTAGTTCTTGGGCGCCCAGAGGAAGGCCGGCGCCATCACCGGGGCAGCCACCGCCACCTGAGCAGCAGCGACCAGCATCACCGCCAACGCCATCCAGACCGCCGCCATCTGATCGAATCGGATCGTATCCGATCGACCCCCCGAGAAAAAGTCAAACAAAATTGCGGGAAATTGCTGCAGAAATCGATCTGGAGTATCTGGCGCGGAGATCGTGAACGGATCTTACCTCGGGGGGAGAGGGCAGCTCGGATTGGGGATTTGGGGTTTGCGTTGGTTTGGCTCGCCCGCTTCCGATACCGATTTCTGCTGGTCACCGCGGCCGTGATCTGTATTGCGAATCGTGGCAGGGGCAGAGAACGCGGGGGGGGGGGGGGGGGGGGGGGGGGGGGGGGGGAGGTCGTGGCGTGAGTTGCTACCACGCTTGTTTTAGAGGCTGACGAGTGGGCCCGAGCATTAGAGGCAGTGTCTCGCACGTGTCCGACCTTGTGAAGATCGACTGCAATCTTTCTGCTTCCTATGTTCACAAATATTACCTCCGTCCTAGCAGTCGTGTTAGAGCCTCTACAGCCTGGACTTTGCAAATTCGGCTTCTTAAACGCTCGCGGACACATCGCCTTTTAAATATTATTCCGCATATTCACATACCGTAAATTCCGATCCTCAAATCCATGCAATCCATGCATGCCTCATACGGTACAAACTGTCTGAATGCCAAAGTTCGAAACAAAGCAAAGCAAAACATAATTTAACAAACCGGACATGACAAAATGAAATCAATGTCTGAATGTGACGGATGGCCTCGGATCACTGGTTGGGCGCATGCTCCAAGCGGAATGTGTCCTGCTCGTCCTACTCCGCCTGCATCCGGGCCGCCTCCTCCGCCTGCACCCGAGCCGCAGCCGCCCTCGCCGCCTCGTAGTCCTTTCGGTCGTTGATCTCCTTCTTCTTGTCCGCAAGCCACTTCTTCGGATGCTCATCCAAGACGGTCTCGTCCGCCAACATGATCTTCGCATCTTCCGCGTCCCATGCGAGTTGCAACATTTCCTTCTCAAGCTTTATGTCGCCAAATGTCGTTGCGACGTCCTTCGCCTTGCAAGTCGTCGTCGACGAAATCACGCCTCCGACGGACAAGGCGGACTGCGTCTCCGTCGCGGTGGTGTGGGTTGGGCTGGACGACATCTCCGGCGATGGATCGGGACCGGAGGTGAGGATTGGGAGCAAGGGTGGAGGCCGGCGAGGGTCGGGCGCGGGAATGGTTGGAGGGCGGCAGAAGGAGGAGGAATGGTTTGATGGATTTGATGCAATTTAGGATGGGGTCGAGTTGTCGGGTCCGACGTGGCAGGCGTGCCCGGGCGCCCCCATATCCACTCCATATTTGGGCTGGATATGGGGGATGCCGGTCAGCCCTAGCGTTTGAGGGTCGTTTGAGAGGCCCGTCTAGGTTTAAAAATCGTGACCGGACAGTGATCAGGCGGCCCGCCTGGACGTATGAGGCGGGTTTGAGAGGTCCAGTTGTAGATGCTCTTAGGTACACTAGCAAATATGCCCGTGCGTTGCAACGGGAGAAAAAGAATCAGATTATGCAGATTATGTCATGATCAGATAAGAACTTTTAAAATGTCATTTCATAAACTACTGAAAGTACATTATATCGACTAGAGGGGGGAAATAGGCGATTTTTACAAATTCATGAATGAGGAAATTCAAGGTGAGGACTTTCCTAAGTCACGAATAACTAGCAGCGGAATAAGTACTCAGATGCAAGCGTAACAGAGTAGTAACAGGGTCATTATGATGAAATAAAGACAAGCACAGAGTACAAGTAGTGTGTAAACAGGATAATCAAGCTGAAGACAAAGTGACTGAAGAATTAGGATTGAGAAAATTGAGAAAGTCTTCGGTCAAAGTGTTCAAACAATAATGATCAAGTAATTCAACGCATGAATGAGGAAATGAAAGGGTTGAGAAAATAGAACCAGTAGCTTGGTGAAGACGATGATTTGGTAGACCATTTCCAACTGTTGTGACAGTTGTACGTCTGGTTGGAGCGGCTAGGTATTTAAACCTGAGGACACACAGTCCCGGACACACAGTCCTCACCGTATTCTCCTTGAGCTAAGATCACACAGACCTCGCCCAATCACTCGTGGTAAGTCTTCAGGTGACTTCCAAACCTTCACAGACCCGGTCACTCGGTGATCCACAATTTCCTCTTGGATGCTCCAGACCATGACGCCTAACCGTCTAGGGGATGCACAGTCCTCAAAGGTAACAAGCATCTGTTCCATACAGGAACAATCTCTTCAGTGATGCTCAATCACTTTGGGTTTGTAGGTGTTTGGGTTTGGGTTTTCCTCACTTGATGATTTTCGCTCAAAGTCCTTGGAGGATGGGATGCTCTCAATGATAAGTGTCAGTTTCTCTCGAAGCAGCCAACCAACTAGTGGTTGTAGGGGGCGGCTATATATAGCCTAGGGAGCAGCCCGCCATGATAAGACATAAATGCCCTTCAATGATATGACCGTTAGGTGGGTAAATATTTTGGGACAGCTGGCGCATAGCACAACAACGGTCAGATATTTGATTATCAAATTCCTCAGGGCTATCATGTTCCTCACTTATAGGCAATCCCCACTGGCAAATTCCTAACTCCTCAGTCAGAACAAATTCCTCAGAGACCAAAAGATCTCCATCTCTGTCACTGAAGAAATTGACTAGACTGTATGAGATTTCCAATGGCTTCACTCGAAAGGATTGGGTAGGTGTAGGATTTTGAGATGAACATCACTTGGAAACTTTTCCTTAGTTTTACCTCGACCCCCTTAACAGTACGGTGTTTCCTATGACTTAAGAAAGAGAAAATGAAACTACGAAAACAAAAATCTTCATGCTTCATTATCCTTGCATGAATACCAAGTCTTCATGGTCACATCAATTTCTTCACTTTCAAAATCTTCAAGAAAACCAAATTCTTCAGCTGAAGTTATTCATTTTTAGGGATCGACTTTTATCGTAAATATCAAACTCCTCATAGACTTATAGACCTATGTACACTCGCAAACTCATTAGTCCCTTAACCTATAAGTCTTCAATGTTGGGGAACGTAGCATACAATTTAAAAAAAAACCTGCGATCACGCAAGATCTATCTAGGAGATGCATAGCAACGAGAGGGAGAGAGTGTGTCCACGTACCCTCGTAGACCGAAAGCGAAAGCGTTTGACAACCCGGTTGGTGTAGTCGAACTTCTTCTTGTTCTGATCGATCAAGCACGGAACATACGACACCTCCGAGTTCTGCACACATTTAGCTCAATGAAGTCCCTCGAACTCTTGGTCCAGCAAAGTATCAAGGGAGAGTTCCGTCAGCACGATGGTGTGGTGACGGTGATGGCAAAGTGATCCGCGCTGGGCTTTGCCTAAGCACTATGAAGATATGACCGGAGGTGTAAACTGTAGAGGGGGGCGCCGCACACGGCTAACAATTGCTGGTGTATGTTCTAGCGGTTCCCCCCTTTATATATATATAGGTTGGAGGGGAGGAGAGGCAGCCATGGGGTCCTCCCAATTCGGCCACCCCCTTTTCCTATTCCTATTCGGGGTAGGGAGGGAAGAGGGGGGAGGAGGAATCCTATTCCTTTTTTCCTTTCCTCCTTCCTCTTTTCTACTCCAATTTGGCAAGCCTGTATAGGAGGGGTGCACCAGCCCCTTAGGGGCTGGTCTGTCCCCCTCTTGGCCCATTAAGGCCCATGTAGTTGCCGGGGGGATACCCGGAACCCCTTCCGGTGACCCGATATGCACCCGGTATCCCCGGAACATTTTCGGTGTCCGAATATCATCGTCCAATATATGAATCTTTACCTCTCGGCTATTTTGAGACTCCTCATCATGTCCATGATATCATCCGGGACTCCGAACAACATCCGGTCACCAAATCACATAACTCATATAATACAAAATCGTCATCGAACGTTAAGTGTGCGGACCCTATGGGTTCGAGAACTATGTAGACATGAACGAGACACCTCTCCGGTCGATAACCTACAGCGGAACCTGGATGCTCATATTGGTTCCCACATATTCTACGAATATATTTATCGGTTGTACCGTAATGACAACATATGTTATTCCCTTTGTCATCGGTATGTTACTTGCCCGAGATTTGATCGTCGGTATCTTCATACCTAGTTCAATCTCGTTACCGGCAAGTCTCTTTACTCGCTCCGTGATGCATCATCCCGTAACTAACTCATTAGTCACATTGCTTGCAAGGCTTATTATGATGTGCATTACCGAGAGGGCCCAGAGATACCTCTCTGATACTCGAAGTGACAAATCCTAATCTCGATCTATGCCAACCCAACAAACAACTTCGGAGATACCTGTAGAGCATCTTTATAATCACCCAGTTATATTGTGACGTTTGATAGCACACAAGGTATTCCTTCGATATTCGAGAGTTGCATAATCTCATAGTCAAAGGAATATGTACAAGTCATGAAGAAAGCAATAGCAATAAAACTTAACGATTATTATGCTAAGCTAACGGATGGGTTTTGTCCATCACATCATTCTCCTAATGATGTGATCTCGTTCATCAAATGACAACACATGTCTATGGTTAGGAAACTTAACCATCTTTGATTAACGATCTAGTCAAGTAGAGGCTTACTAGGGACACTGTGTTTTGTCTATGTATCCACACATGTATCAAGTTTCCGGTTAATACAATTCTAGCATGAATAATAGACATTTATCATGATATAAGGAAATGTAAATAACAACTTTATTATTGCCTCTAGGGCATATTTCCTTCATTCAATACACCAAAATCACTAAGGGGCACTAAATGCACTTACAATCTCCCCATTTTTGGTGATTGGTGACAATATAGGTTAAGTTTTCAACGGGAGTAAACATATGAAGTGTAAATACTGATATTGAGGAATTTGGTTGCAAGATATAGAAGAACTCCCCCTGAAGATGTGCATATCTGAGGAATTTGCTTTGAAAAGCAAATGCACATTGTAGAGTAGAATCATGGAGATCCCCCCTATATCTTGTAATCCATACACGCATTTAACATATGATATGAAGAATTTGAAATGCATGATGAAATATGGACTCTGATGAATTTAGCATGCATGCATTAAGGTACTTGAGGAATAAGCATGCAGAAAAGCAGTTCAAAAGAGCTAGAGCACCATAGGACTTAAGTTGACAACTCGATCAACAAACACTTCAGAAGAGCGAGAGTTGTGACTTAACAAAAACGCCCATATATAGAGACCCACTTGAAGACTAACTCAAATTTCTCCCCCTTTGTCATCGAATGACCAAAAGGGACGAAAAATGAGGACTAACGCCCCTGAAGAATGTCATCATGATGTCGATGGGGGAGCACCAGCGTTGTTGGGGTCGTCCGTTGGAGTAGGTCCTGCTGCGGTGTCATTCAAATCTCCATCTTCATCCATCTCGCGCGATGAGGAATATGAGCTGGCGACCACGTGAGGAACTTTGACCTTCTCGAATTTCTTCGAAGGTGGCTGAGACCAGTCAAAGTCCTGTTGGAACCTCATCTGCTTGAGATCTTCATCACCGTAGAGGTGAGACAATACATCCCAAGTGCGATCAAAAACTTCATGCAGGTAGTAATGGTTCTTCTTCACAGTGTTTTGCATGATTGTCATATTCTGAAGAATTGAACTAAACTGACGCTTGACCCGCTTGTGATTTAGATCGACTTTTTGATGAAGACTGAGGAGAAGCTCACGATCAGTCATCACCTGCGGAGCAGTGGCTTGAGGATATTGCTTTGAAGCATTTGCGGCAGTATCATGTGTGGCAGAGTCATCATTGGTGGAATATGATACAGCTTTGTGAAACTGTCCATCCAATGGACGAGTGCCTTCATCAATGACAGCAGCCTTGCCCTTCTCATCAGCTGAGGAAATAGTCCTTTTGAGGACTTCAATTGGCGGCAAGTAGGTGAGATGATTTTGACAGTCAGCCTTATAGTTGATTGAAGACCTTGATCTGATGAATCTCATAATCCAGGGGGCGTAAGGCTTCAATTCAAACGGTGATAGATCTACATTGTCCAAAGTCCTCATGAATAAATCATGGTAGTTGATAGGAATACCATGGATGATATTGAATAGCTGATTCTTCATTATGCCAATGACTTCATCATCATCAGAGTTATGGCCCTTGATTGGACTGACGGTTTTGGTCAATATGCGATATATAGTCCTTGGCACATAGAGCAATTCCTTGATCAGGAATGTGGTCCTTGGAGCTTGGTTTGGCTTCAAAGGCTTCATCAGCACTTGCATCAGATGATTTGACAGTTCGGGTTCATCATAGATGCGCCTTGCACCTTCAATGGGAGGACTGACAGGAACGACATGAATCAATTCAAAGGCCGGTGCTTTGTAGTGAGTGTTTTCAGTCATCTAGTCCAATACCCATGAATTCACATCTTCAACGTTTTCTGTGATGTGCAGCCTGGCGAAGAATTGAAGAATGAGTTCTTCATTCCAATCGTAGATGTCGGTGCAGAAGTTGAGCAGTCCAGCATCATGAAGAACACTGAGGACTGGGGTGGAGCACAGAAGAGACTCCTGTTAGGGAACGCAGTATTTCAAAAAATTTACCTACGATCACACAAGATATATCTAGGAGATGCATAGCAACAAGCGGGGAGAGTGTGTCCACGTACCCTCGTAGACCGAAAGCGGAAGCGTTTAGTAACGCGGTTGATGTAGTCGAACGTCTTCGCGATTCAACCGATCCTAGAACCGAACGTACGACACCTCCGTGTTAAGCACACGTTCAGCTCGATGGCATCCCTCGAACTCTTGATCCAGTTGAGGACGAGGGAGAGTTCTGTCAGCACGACGGCATGGCAACGATGATGATGAAGTTACCGGCACAGGGCTTCGCCTAAGCACTACGACGATATGACCAAGGTGTGTAACTGTGGAGGGGGGCACCGCACACGGCTAAGAGAAGACTTGTTGTGCCTTTGGGGTGCCTGATGTCTACTACACAACCTTCTTCTTGTAGACGTTGTTGGGCCTCCAAGTGCAGAGGTTTGTAGGACAATAGCAAATTTCCCTCAAGTGGATGACCTAAGGTTTATCAATCCGTAGGAGGCGTAGGATGAAGATGGTCTCTCTCAAGCAACCCTGCAACCAAATAACAAAGAGTCTCTTGTGTCCCCAACACACCCAATACAATGGTAAATTGTATAGGTGCACTAGTTCTGCGAAGATATGGTGATACAAGTGGTATATGGATAGTAGATAATAGTTTTTGTAATCTGAAAATATAAAAACGGCAAGGTAGCAAGTGATAAAAGTGAGCGTAAACAGTATTGCAATGTGTTGAAACAAGGCCTAGGGTTCATACTTTCGCTAGTGCAAGTTCCCTCAACAATAATATCATAATTGGATCACATAACTATCCCTCAACATGCAACAAAGAGTCACTCCAAAGTCACTAATAGCGGAGAACAAACGTAGAGATTATGGTAGGGTACGAAACCACCTCAAAGTTATTCTTTCCAATCAATCCATTGGGCTATTCCTATAAGTGTCACAAACAACCCTAGAGTTCGTACTAGAATAACACCTTAAGACACAAATCAACCAAAACCCTAATGTCACCTAGATACTCCAATGTCACCTCAAGTATCCGTGGGTATGATTATACGATATGCATCAAACAATCTCAGATTCATCTATTCAACCAACACATAGAACCTCAAAGAGTGCCCCAAAGTTTCTACCAAAGAATCACGACGAAAACGTGTGCCAACCCCTATGCATAGGTTCATGGGCGGAACCCGCAAGTTGATCACCAAAACATACATCAAGTGAATCACGTGGTATCCCATTGTCACCACAGATACGCACGGCAAGACATACATCAAGTGTTCTCAAATATTTAAAGACTCAATCCGATAAGATAACTTCAAAGGGGAAACTCAATCCATTACAAGAGAGTAGAGGGGGGAAGAAACATCATAGGATCCAAATATAATAGCAAAGCTCGCGATACATCAAGATCGTATCACCTCAAGAACATGAGAGAGAGAGAGAGATCAAACACATAGCTACTGGTACATACCCTCAGCCTCGAGGGAGAACTACTCCCTCGTCGTCATGGAGAGCACCGGGATGATGAAGATGGCCACCGGAGAGGGATTCCCCCTCCGGCAAGGTGCCGGAACGGGTCTAGATTGGCTTTCGGTGGCTACGGAGGCTTCTGGCGGCGGAACTCCTGATCTATTGTGCTCCTCGATGTTTTTAGGGTATATGGAGATATATAGGCGGAAGAAGTACGTCAGGGGGGCTACGAGGGGCCCACGAGGGTGGAGGGCGCGCCCTAGGGGGGTGGGCGTGCCCCCCTACCTTGTGGCTCCCTCGTTTCTTTCCTGACGTGCACTCCAAGTCCATCAGGTTGCTTTCCTTCCAAAAATAAGTTCCGTGAAGTTTCGGGTCAATTGGACTCCGTTTGATTTTCCTTTTCTGCGATACTCTAAAACAAGGTAAAAACAGAAACTGGCATTGGGCTCTGGGTTAATAGGTTAGTCCCAAAAATGATATAAAAGTGTATAATAAAGCCCATAAACATCCAAAACAGAAGATAATATAGCATGGAGCAATCAAAAATTATAGATACGTTGGAGACGTATCAGCATCCCCAAGCTTAATTCCTACTCGTCCTCGAGTAGGTAAATGATAAAAATAGAATTTTTGATGCGGAGTGCTACTTGGCATAATTTCAATGTAATTCTTCTTAATTGTGGCATGAATATTCAGATCCAAAAGATTCAAGACAAAAGTTCATATTGACATAAAAATAATAATACTTCAAGCATACTAACTAAGCAATCATGTCTTCTCAAAATAACATGGCCAAAGAAAGTTCATCCCTACAAAATCATATACTTTAGCCATGTTCCGTTTTCATCACACAAGAATGCTCTCATCATGCACAACCCCAATGACAAGCCAAGCAATTGTTTCATACTTTAGTAATCTCAAACTCATAAACCTTCACGCAATACATGAGCGCGAGCCATGGACATAGCACTATGCGTGGAATAGAATATAATGAGGGGGTTATGTGGAGAAGACAAAAAGGAGAAAGTCTCACATCAACGAGGCTAATCAATGGGCTATGGAGATGCCCATCAATTGATGTCGATGCAAGGAGTAGGGATTGTCATGCAACGGATGCACTAGAGCTATAAATGTATGAAAGCTCAACAAAATAAACTAAGTGGGTGTGCATCCAACTTGCTTGCTCACGAAGACCTAGGACACTTGAGGAGGCCCATTGTTGGAATATACAAGCCAAGTTCTATAATGAAAAATTCCCACTAGTATATGAAAGTGACAAAACAAGAGACTCTCTATCATGACTCATAAGGATTATGGTGCTACTTTGAAGCACTAGTGTGGCAAAGGATAGTAGCATTGTCCCTTCTCTATTTTTCTCTCATTTTTTTGGGCCTTCTCTTTTTTTATTTATGGCCTTTCTCTTTTTTTGGGCCTTCTCTTTTTTTATGGCCTTTCTCTTTTTTTATTCCTCACTTGGGACAATGCTCTAGAAAATGATGATCATCACACTTCTATTTATTTACAACTCAATGATTACAACTCAATACTAGAACAAAGATGACTCGATATGAATGCCTCCAGCTGTGTACCAGGATATGCAATGGACCAAGAGTGACAAGTATGAAAGAATTATGAACGGTGGCTTTGCCACAAATACTATGTCAACTACATGATCATGCTAAGCAATATGACAATGATGAATGTGTCATGATAAACGGAATGGTGGAAAGTTGCATGGCAATATATCTCGGAATGGCTATGGAAATGCCATAATAGGTAGGTATGGTGGCTGTTTTGAGGAAGATATATGGAGGTTTATGTGTGAAAGAGCGTATCATATCACGGGGTTTGAATGCACCGGCGAAGTTTGCACCAACTCTCAATGTGAGAAAGGCCAATGCACGATACCGAAGAGGCTAGCAAGGATGGAAGGGTGAGAGTGCGTATAATCCATGGACTCAACATTAGTCAGAACTCACATACTTATTGCAAAAATCTACAAGTCATCAAAAACCTCGGTACTATGCACATGCTCCTAGGGGGATAGATTGGTAGGAAAAACCATCGCTCGTCCCCGACCGCCACTCATAAGGAAGACAATCAAATAACACCTCATGTTTCAAATTTGTTGCATAACGTTTACCATACGTGCATGCTACGGGACTTGCAAACTTCAACACAAGTAATTCTCAATTTCACAACTACTCAACTAGCACGACTTTGATATTATTACCTCCATATCTCAAAACAATCATCAAGCATCAAACTTCTCTTAGTATTCAAAACACTCATAAGAAAATTTTACTAATCTTGCATACCTAGCATATTAGGATTATTTAAGCAAATTACCATGCTATTTAAGACTCTCAAAATAATCTAAGTGAAGCATGAGAGTTCATCTATTTCTACAAAATAAAACCACCACCATGCTCTAAAAAAATATAAGTGAAGTACTAGAGCAAATGACAAACTACTCCGAAAGATATAAGTGAAGATCAATGAGTAGTCGAATAATTATGCAACTATGTGAAGACTCTCTAACATTTAATAATTTCAGATCTTGGTATTTTATTCAAACAGCAAGCAAAACAAAATAAAATGGCATTCTAAGAATGGCAAACATCATGTGAAGAAGCAAAAACTTAGGATCAACCGAAACTAACCGATAGTTGTTGAAGAAGAAAGGTGGGATGCCAACCGGGGCATCCCCAAGCTTAGATGCTTGAGACTTCTTGAAATATTATCTTGGGGTGCCTTGGGCATCCCCAAGCTTGATCTTTTGTGTCTCCTTAATTCCTCTCATATCACGGTCTCCCTAAATCTCAAAAGCTTCATCCACACAAAACTTAACAAGGACTCGTGAGATAAGTTAGTATAAACCATTGCAAAAACCTTATCATACTATACTGTAGCAAATCACTAAAATTATTATTCCACATTGCATACTAAATTCCTCTGCATATTTAATAGTCCTATCCTCAAATAGAATCATTAAAGAAGCAAACATATGCAAACAATGCAAACATAACAGCAATCTGCCTAAACAGGACAATTTTTAAAGAGTGCAGGAAGATCCATACTTCCCTAGCTCCAGAAATTATGAAATAAAATTCCCATTGTAGTAAATTTATCAGAGATTAATATGAAAAAGGTTTCAACATTTTATCACATTCTGAATTTTCTAGGGAATTATTGCAACAGCGGTAAACTTTCTGTTTTCAAACAGCAACATGTGGACTTCTAAAATAGGCATAGTAAAGGCTATCAATGCCACTTTTATTGAAATAAAAGATGAAAAACATTGTTCTAAATAACAGCAAGCAAATCCTAACAAAATAAATTGACGCTCCAAGCAAAACACATATCATGTGGTGAATAGAAATATAGCTCCAAGTAAAGTTACCGATGAACGAAGACGAAAGAGGGGATGCCTTCCGGGGCATCCCCAAGCTTAGGCTCTTGGCTATCCTTGAATATTACCTTGGGTTGCCTTGGGAATCCCCAAGATTAGGCTATTGGCACTCCTTATTCCATAGTCCATAGAATCCTTACCCAAAACTTGAAAACTTCACAACACAAAACTTAACAGAAAATTCGTAAGCTCCGTTAGTATAAGAAAATAAATCACCACTTCAAGGTATTGTAACGAACTCATTCTTTATTTATATTGGTGTTAAACCTACTGTATTGCAACTTCTCTATGGTTTATAAACTATTTTACTAGCCATAGATTCATTAAAATAAGCAAACAACACACGAAAAACAGAATCTGTCAAAAACAGAACAGTCTGTAGTAATCTGGATCAAACATATACTTCTGGAACTCATAAAATTCTAAAATAAATTGCTGGACACGAGGAATTTATCTATTAATCATCTTCAAAAAGAATTAACTAATTAGCACTTTCCAAATAAAAATGGCACCAATTCTCGTGAGCGCTAAAGTTTCTGTTTTTTACAGCATGATCAACAAGACTTTCCCCAAGTCTTCCCAAAGGTTCTACTTGGCACAAACACTAATTAAAAGCATAAAACCACATCTAAACAGAGGCTAGATGAATTATTTATTACTAAACAGGAACAAAAAGCAAGGAACAAAAATAAAGTTGGGTTGCCTCCCAACAAGCGCTATCGTTTAACGCCCCTAGCTAGGCATGATGATTTCAATGATGCTCATATAAAAGATAAGAATTGTAACATAAAGAGAGCATCATGAAGAATATGACTAACACATTTAAGTCTAACCCACTTCCTATGCATAGGTATTTTGTGAAAAAACAACTTGTGGGAACAAGAATCAACTTGCATAGGAAGGTAAAACAAGCATAACTTCAAAAATTTAAGCACATAGAGAGGAAACTTGATATTATTGCAATTCCTACAAGCATATATTTCTCCCTCATAATAATTTTCAGTAGCATCATGAATGAATTCAACAATATAACCAGCACATAAAGCATTCGTTTCATGATCTACAAGCATAAAAAATTTACTACTCTCTACACAAGCAAAATTCTTCTCATGAATAATAGTGGGAGCAAACCCAAGAAAATAACTATCATGTGATTGAAAATTAAGATCAAGATGACAAGTTTCATGGTTATCATTATTATTTAAAGCGTACGTGTCATCACAATAATCATCATAGATAGGAGGCATGCTTTCATCATAATAAATTTGCTCATCAAAACTTGGGGGACAAAAAATATCATCTTCATCAAACATAGCTTCCCCAAGCTTGTGGCTTTGCATATCATTAGCATCATGGATATTCAAGGAATTCATACTAACAACATTGCAATCATTCTCATCATTCAAATATTTAGTGCCAAACATTTTATAGATTTCTTCTTCTAGCACTTGAGCACAATTATCCTTTCCATCATACTCACGAAAGATATTAAAAAGGTGAAGCGTATGAGACAAACTCAATTCCTTTTTTTAGTTTTCTTTTATAAACTAAACTAGCGATAAAACAAGAAACTAAAAGACTCGATTGCAAGATCTAAAGATATACCTTCAAGCGCTAACCTCCCCGGCAACGGCGCCAGAAAAGAGCTTGATGTCTACTACACAACCTTCTTCTTGTAGACGTTGTTGGGCCTCCAAGTGCAGAGGTTTGTAGGACAGTAGCAAATTTCCCTCAAGTGGATGACCTAAGATTTATCAATCCGTAGGAGGCGTAGGATGAAGATGGTCTCTCTCAAGTAACCCTGCAACCAAATAACAAAGAGTCTCTTGTGTCCCCAACACACCCAATACAATGGTAAATTGTATAGGTGCACTAGTTCGACGAAGAGATGGTGATACAAGTGGTATATGGATAGTAGATAATAGTTTTTGTAATCTGAAAATATAAAAACAGCAAGGTAGCAAGTGATAAAAGTGAGCGTAAATGGTATTGCAATGTGTTGAAACAAGGCCTAGGGTTCATACTTTCGCTAGTGCAAGTTCCCTCAACAATAATATCATAATTGGATCACATAACTATCCCTCAACATGCAACAAAGAGTCACTCCAAAGTCACTAATAGTGGAGAACAAACGAAGAGATTATGGTAGGGTACGAAACCACCTCAAAGTTATTCTTTCCAATCAATCCGTTGGGCTATTCCTGTAAGTGTCACAAACAGCCCTAGAGTTCGTACTAGAATAACACCTTAAGACACAAATCAACCGAAACCCTAATGTCACCTAGATACTCCAATGTCACCTCAAGTATCCGTGGGTATGATTATACGATATGCATCAGACAATCTCAGATTCATCTATTCAACCAACACATAGAACCTCATAGAGTGCGCCAAAGTTTCTACCGCAGAATCACGACGAAAACGTGTGCCAACCCCTATGCATAGGTTCATGGGCGGAACCCGCAAGTTGATCACCAAAACATACATCAAGTGAATCACGTGGTATCCCATTGTCATCACAGATACACACGGCAAGACATACATCAAGTGTTCTCAAATCTTTAAAGACTCAATCCGATAAGATAACTTCAAAGGGGAAACTCAATCCATTACAAGAGAGTAGAGGGGGAAGAAACATCATAGGATCCAAATATAATAGCAAAGCTCGCGATACATCAAGATCGTATCACCTCAAGGAACACGAGAGAGAGAGATCAAACACATAGCTACTGGTACATACCCTCAGCCCTCGAGGGAGAACTACTCCCTCCTCGTCATGGAGAGCACCGGGATGATGAAGATGGCCACCGGAGAGGGATTCCCCTCCGGCAGGGTGCCGAACGGGTCTAGATTGGCTTTCGGTGGCTACGGAGGCTTCTGGCGGCGGAACTCCCGATCTATTGTGCTCCCGATGTTTTAGGGTATATGGAGATATATAGGCGGAAGAAGTACGTCAGGGGGCCACGAGGGGCCCACGAGGGTGGAGGGCGCGCCCAGGGGTGGGCGTGCCCCCTACCTCGTGGCTCCTCGTTTCTTCCCTCTGACGTGCACTCCAAGTCCATCAGGTTGCTTTCCTTCCAAAAATAAGTTCCGTGAAGTTTCAGGTCAATTGGACTCCGTTTGATTTTCCTTTTCTGCGATACTCTAAAACAAGGTAAAAACAGAAACTGGCACTGGGCTCTGGGTTAATAGGTTAGTCCCAAAAATGATATAGAAGTGTATAATAAAGCCCATAAACATCCAAAACAGAAGCTAATATAGCATGGAGCAACCAAAAATTATAGATACGTTGGAGACGTATCAGTGCCCCTGCCCACGTATATAAAGGAGGGAGAGAGAGAGAGGCCGGCCCTCCTAGGGGCACGCCAAGTGTAGGGAGTCCTACTAGGACTCCCAAGTCCTAGTAGGATTCCCTTTCCTTTTCGGAGTGGGAAAGAAGGAAAGGAGGGAGAGGGAGAAGGAAGGGGGGGCGCCCCCACCCCTTGTCCAATTCGGTTTGGGCAAGGGGAGGCGCACGCCACCTCGTGGCCCTTCTTCCCTATCTCCACTAATACATATCATCGTCCTATATATGAATCTTTACATCTCAACCATTTCGATCTCATACGGGACTCCGAACAAACTTCGGTCATCAAATCACATAACACATAATACAAATCATCATCAAACGTTAAGCGTGCGGACCCTACGGGTTCGAGAACTATGTAGACATGACCGAGACACATCTCCGGTCAATAACCAATAGCAGAACTTGGATGCTCATATTAGCTCCTACATATTCTACGAAGATCTTTGTCGGTCAAACCGCATAACAACATACGTTATTTCCTTTGTCATTGGTATGTTACTTGCCCGAGATTCAATCATCGGTATCATCATACCTAGTTCAATCTCGTTACCAGCAAGTCTCTTTACTAGTTCTGTAATGCTTCATCCTGTAACTAACTCATTAGTCACATTGCTTGCAAGGCTCATAGTGATGTGCATTACCGTGAGGGCCCAGAGACACCTCCCCGATACACGGAGTGACAAATCCTAATCTTGATCTATGCCAACTCAACAAACACCATCGGAGACACCTTTAGAGCATATTTATAATCACCTAGTTACATTGTGATGTTTGATAGCACACAAGGTGTTCCTCCGGTATTCGGGAGTTATATAATCTCATAGTCAGAGGAACATGTATAAGTCATGAAGAAAGCAATAGCAATAAAACTAAACGATCATTTATGCTAAGCTAATGGATGGGTCTTCTCCATCACATCATTCTCCTAATGATGTGATCCCGTTCATCAAATGACAATACATGTCTATGGTCAGGAAACTTAACCATCTTTGGTTAACGAGCTAGTCTAGTAGAGGCATACTAGGGACACTCTGTTTGTCTATGTATCCACACATGTACTAAGTTTCCGGTTAATACAGTTCTAGCATGAATAATAAACATTTATCATGATATAAGGTAATATAAATAACAAATTTATTATTACCTCTAGGGCATATTTCCTTCAACTCCATATCCACATGAGGAATTTGCTCATGGTCAAATATCTTGTCCTTATCAAACAACAGTGAGGAATAGAAATTCATCTGGCTAACAGTCCAAAAACGCTTGCGACAGAGTCGAGCAGACTCGTATGGATTGTAGTCAGTGAAGAAATGATGCTCAACAAAGAAGTCATCAGCCTTGAACTTCTGCTTCTTGGTGTGAGGATTCTATGGCTTGGGCTGAATATTTGCAGTTGATGTCTTCACAACCTCTTGACGCATAGCCTCTGGATCCATAGGCTGAGGAATTTCAGGAGCAGTGTCGTCAGCAGCATCCTTGGCCTCCATTTCTTCAGCACTAGCTAGCGGCTAGAACTTCTTTTGGAACAGAAGGAAGTGAAGCTTGACGTCCTTCAGAGCCCGTATGAATTTCTTCAGTTTGGACTGGGACTGAGGAAGTTAGTGCAGGGGTGTAGTCAAAGGAGAATTGGGGTGATGACTTTCCCAATAGACATCATTCAGAATTGGAGTTGTCGACCCAATGTCCACATCCTCGTCTTCTTCATCAATTTCTTCAACGCCTGACTCTTCAGCTGTGAATTGAGGCATGCGCGATGATACCAGAGGAGTTGAAGGGATATTATTGTTGGAGATATGCCCTAGAGGCAATCATGTATGATGATATTTCCTATGTGTTTATGAATAAAGATAGTCCTTGGACATTATCAATGATGTGTATCAGCAAGTGCGTGACTTATTTGTGGGACCATGCATTGTATGATGAACGTCCTAAAAGGTCCCTAGTCAAAAGGGTTGTGTGGACGCGCAACCGACTAGACTAGCATATGACACGGTCGATGGCTTGGTCTCACTAGCCATGGAGCATTGGATGCTAACCGAATAATATGGACTCGGAAGGATCTGGTCGGATTTGACGTAGTCGGATCCGAGTTGAGATAAGGTCCGAGTCGGACAAACCCAACTATGAGACGCAGCGATATGTCATCTGTGAGTCTCTAGTACAACATACGTTCTATGTCCTAAGACCTGAGCTGGCGCATGTACTTGGGATGGTGACAGACTTGCTTTGGGCGGACCAAACGCTACCCCGTGACTGGGTAGTTACAAAGGTAGGTTTCGGGCTTGTCCAGACCCATGCTGAGAGACATGGTCGAGCAAGATGGGATTTGCCCCTCAGACCAGAAGAGATATACTCTGGGCCCCTCGTGTGATCCGACCAAGATAAGCATGGCCATGCGATTAGGATTATGAGATAATCCGGTTTGTGGTCGACATCACTGGAACGAGAAAGAGGTCGGGCCAGCACAAGGATGACAGACTCGCCTTGAGCCCGACAATATATATCATGTGGCAAAGGGAACAGATGTGTGATGTACGGGTTCGCCTAACCAGCTTCATAGTCTGCTTGGTGTTTGGCATGCCTTGCTAGGGGCTGCTACCAACCGTGCAGTTCGGAGATGATCCGAACTGTGACCAAGTCGGCTTGAACCTAAGGGGTCACACGCTTAAGGGAAGGAACCTACAAGGTCGGATCCGAGGACAATGGTCGGATGCGATCCGAGCTGTATTCGGATTGTGGACGAGTAGACTTGTGGGCTTTAGGGTCCGTGCGAGGCCCAAGTGTTGAGCCCGCGAAGGACGCCTATATAAAGTGGGGGTGTGGCACACTCATGTAGTTGATCGCTTCGGCGTTGTCACTAGGGTTTGCATGTGTTGCGAATAGCCACCTCCACTCGACCGCCGACTGTGTGATCAGACCTAGCAGTCCGTCGCACGGTGTTCCTCCTGCACGCGCGAATATCGTTAGAGGCGGTGCACTTGCGCTGCTCCGGCGAACCTGTATGTGGGAACCGACGACCGGCTATTCCAGGGAAATCGGACGAGGAGGAGACGCGCTGCCCCAACTCTTCTTTTGATGCACGACACTACGCGTCTAGTGGTAATGATCTGTGATCCATCTCCCGTAGCATGTTCTTGGTTGTTCTGCGCGTAGGAAAATTTTAATTTGCAGTCGACGCACCCTACCGTAGAACCCAACAATTATCCACTTCAATTTCTTCATCCAATTGCTCTAACGTAATAGCAGAAGGATTTTCTTCATCCGATTCACTGGGAATCACATATTCCTCACCAAAGGGAACAATCTCCTTTGATGGCATGCTTGATATTGGAACATCATCTATTGGGTTTGCATAAGAGCTCGTCAAAGTCTTCACTTTCTTTGGAGGTGAAGACTCTAAGGTTGCAGATGCTTTCCTTTTCTTCACTGTTGCCTTCTCCGCAGCTTTGGTCTTCTTCACTTCTGATGCAGAAGGAAGGTTGATACTTGTCATCAGAGGTGACTTGGCAGGAGGAGCAGATGAAATTGGTGCAATTTCTTCAGGCACAACTGACGCAGTTGCCCTGGCATGTTCAGTTTCCTCAGGCGCAGTAGCAGATGCTTCAACTGGTCTGGCTTGATTTTCAGGCGCAATAGTGGAGGTTTCCCTGGCAGTTTCTTCAGTGGCTGGAATTTCTTCAGCAGCCCTGGTACTTTCAGAATCATCAACATCCTGATTGTCATCAGTTGTGCTTGCATGTTCTTCAGTAGGCTGAGCAGATGCTTCAGCATGAGGAATTCCATGTTGTGATGAAGCTGCAACATTTGATGTAAATCCCTTTGCCATTTTGACGAATCCGACTTTGGCTCCTAACTAATCTGCACAATAAGCTTCAAATTCATCACTGAGTGCTTTGACCTTAGTTTGCATGGTCACAAGTTCATCAGGAGTCATCTTCACGACATTTTTCTTCAGAAAACGCTCCTTCTTGTACCGAGCTTTCTTTAGTTGCATGGCCTTCTCAAATTTCCATTTTTCTTCACCAATAAAGGCCCTCAACATATGACTTTGGCCAGGTGTGAGATTGTAATCAGGCATAGGAGTGTTTGGGTCCTTGTGCTAGAGATCTATGAAGTCAAGGATTAACTTTGGATCTGTCAGCGTTCTGGGAACGGGGGTACCCAGACTTGCCTGCCTATGGCCCACGACGTGGCTTCATCGATGGCTTGGTACGACCCAGTTTCAACACCAACAACTCAAGACCCTCGTGAGGGACCAAGCCTCGCGAGGCAGACGACGTCAAGGCCTCCACAAGGGGTGGCCTCCTCAGGCTGGCTCCCAAGGAGCGGAGATCTCTATGCAAGTCTCACCTCATGAGGTTCGGATGACGTGGGCCATGACGACTAAGGCCAGGCGGGCTCCAGCGGGCATAGTGTACCAGTTTCCTCTTTGGTGCTAAGGAGGCAAGCATAGGCGCGGATTCCCAAGGAATCAGCTAAAGGTTTCCATTCCGGTGCAACAAGATCAAGACCGCCAGGATGCCAGGACGGAGGTCATCGCCGAGCCCACCCTAGCATCACTACCAGAGGCTTTGCAGGCGAAGACTACTTTTGTCAGGATAGCATGTACTAGTTGTCTCCCTTCGAATTTGGCCGTTGTGGGATCCCTTCCCGCCTTCATTGGGGAAGAGGACCAAGGCCACTATAAATAGGGCTTAGCCACCACCGTAGAAGGGGGCGGATCATTCAGATCATCCTCACACCCACCAGCTCATCGAGCACAAGAACCCTCCTCCTCCTGAGGTTGTTCTCCCACTGTACTAGTTCATCCTCAACCCCCCGAGGCCAATCCACCACAAAGCAGGAGTAGAGCTTTACACCACAAGGTGGCCCGAACCTGGGTAAATTATTGTGTCTCTTTTCCATTTAGTTCGTCGAGCTAGGCTGTGAGATTAGCGAGTAGGCATACTGGGGAGGACGAGTTCTTCGCACGCATGATATGTCTCCAATGTATCTATAATTTTTGATTGTTCCATGCTATTATATTATCTGTTTTGGATGTTTATGGTCTTTATTATGCACTTTTATATTATTTTTGAGACTAACCTATTAACCGAAAGCCCAGTGCAAATTGTTGTTTTTAGCATATTTCAGTGTTCCGCAGAAAAGGAATATCAAACGGAATGAAACCTTCGCGAGGATCTTTTTTGGAACAAACACAATCCAGGAGACTTGGAGTGGACGTCAAGGAAGAAGCGAGGCGGCCACGAGGTAGGGCGCCGCGCCCAGGGGGGCCAGGCGCGCCCCCACCCTCGTGGGCCCCTCGCAGCTCTACCGACCTACTTCTTTCGCCTATATATACTCTTATACCCTGAAAACATCCAGGAGAGCCACAAAACCATTTTTCCACTGCCGCAACCTTCTGTACCCATGAGATCCCATCTGGGGACCTTTTTCGGTGATCTGCCGGAGGGGGATTCGACCACGGAGGGCTTCTGCATCAACACCATAGCCTCTCTGTTGATGTGTGAGTAGTTTACCATAGACCTTCGGGTCCATAGTTATTAGCTAGATGGCTTCTTCTCTCTCTTTGGATCTCAATACAAAGTTCTCCTCGATGTTCTTGGAGATCTATTCGATGTAATTCTTTTTGCGGTGTGTTTGCCGAGATCCGATGAATTGTGGGTTTATGATTAAGATTATCTATGAACAATATTTGATTCTTCTCTGAATTCTTATATGCATGATTTGATATCTTTGCAAGTCTCTTCGAATTATCAGTTTGGTTTGCCCTACTAGATTGATCTTTCTTGCAATGGGAGAAGTGCTTAGCTTTGGGTTCAATCTTGCGGTGTCCTTTCCCAGTGACAGCAGGGGCAGCAAGGCACGTATTGTATTGTTGCCATCGAGGATAAAAAGATGGGGGTTTATATCATATTGCTTGAGTTTATCCCTCTACATCATGTCATCTTGCCTAATGCGTTACTCTGTTCTTTTGAACTTAATACTCTAGATGCATGATGGATAGCGGTCGATGTGTGGAATAATAGTAGTAGATGCAGAATCGTTTCGGTCTACTTGACACGAACGTGATGCCTATGTTCATGATCATGCCTTGATATCATCATAACTATGCGCTTTTCTATCAATTGCTCGGTAGTAATTTGTTCACCCACCGTAATATATGCTATCTTGAGAGAAGCCACTAGTGAAACCTATGGCCCCCAGATCTACTTTACATCATATAAGTTTCTGATCTACAATTATAGTTTACTATTTATTTTGCAATCTTTACTTTTCAATCTATACAACAAAAATACCAAAAATATTTATCTTATTATCTATATCAGATCTCACTTTCGTAAGTGACCGTGAAGGGATTGACAACCCCTTTATCGCGTTGGTTGCGAGGTTCTTGTTTGTTTGTGCAGGTACTTGGTGACTTGCGTGTAGTCTCCTACTGGATTGATACCTTGGTTCTCAAAACCGAGGGAAATACTTACGCTAATTTGCTGCATCACCCTTTCCTCTTCAAGGGAAAACCAACGCATGCTCAAGAGGTAGCAAGAAGGATTTCTGGCACCGTTGCCAGGGAGATCTACGTCAAGTCAAGACATACCAAGTACCCATCACAAACTCTTATCCCTCGCATTACATTATTTGCCATTCGCCTCTCGTTGTGACGCCCCGAGATCGTTGCACCAGGTGTCTTCCAGTTATTCATTGTCTTTGCCATGTCATTTGCTTGCGTGTTGCATCTTGCCATGTCATCATGTGCATTGCATCATCATGTTTTCAAAACTTGCATTCGGCCGGGTTCTCCCAGTTCTCCCCGTTGTCCGTTCTGAGCCCATACACACTTGCACGCGCCCATGACACGTCCGAAATATTATTTTATAAGTGGCTGGAAAATGTTCTCGGAATGGGTTGAAAGTTGGCGTGCGGTCTTGTTATAGTGTAGGTAGGCCGTCTGCCAAGTTTCATTGCATTCAGAGTCCGTTTGAGGCTCCAACGGATAACTATAGCGGCAATATAGTCGGTAAAATCGTCGGACGTTTTTGGTCCCCGGAAACTGTTGCCGGGCTGCCCTCTTTTCTCTCCTCTCAGTCCACACCCTCCTAAACCAGCCCACCAAACCCCCTCGGGTGCGTGTTCGAAACTTACCCGAACCCAACCTGGACTGTCGTCACTGTTGGGTCCTGATCATCCCCAAACATCTATAAAACATCCCCGTTTTCTTAATTGGACTCCCTAGCATATTTATTCTCGTTCGTTGGATTTCGACCAGAAGATCCGACGTCCCTCCTTTCCATATATAGACCACCCCTAAGCCTAAATCCTAGGACATTTGTCCCCCTAGCCGCCGCCACCCACTCACCAAATCCCCCTCGGGATCTCCCCTGCCCAATCCATCGATCCCCACCAACCAGAGCCCTCCCATGGCTCCCTTCGAATCCTCCCTCCTTCTGACCAAGGAACCAGCGCCGCTCGCCGATCTCGTGCCCGAGGCCTCGTCCCCGCCGATGACCATGACCAACAGCAGCTCCCCGTCGCCTCCCTCTCCTTCTTCCCCTGGTTCTTCTCTCTCCCTAACCTCGCGGTCTCTCTTTGTTTCTTCAGGACGAACAGGAGCATGCCCCGCCATGGCCGCCTCGTTCGGGAGCAAGCTCGCCGGCGTCCTCCTCATTCTAGCGCCACCCCATCCCCGTGAGCCTGTTGTGCGCCTGCCCGAGGCCCCGAGCAGGAGAGCTCGGTCTCGCCTCACCTCTTTTCTCTCCTCCTCGCGTCGTTGCTCTGCTCCAAGCGTAGACCACGCAGCCGCCACTGCCCGTCCATGGACAGCCACCCAACAGCTCCACATCGAGCTCTCCACTCGGATCCGCTCCTCCTTCCCCCGTCCGCGTCGCCTGGATCACGCCAAGTCCGCCACCGTCGTCTTCTTCTCGGGAACAAGCTCGACACCTGCGTCCTGTGTTGCCTCCTCAACCGAGCGCCGTCCTGTGTTGACTACGCGCCTCCTGCCTCCCGCACGCAGCAGGCGGACCTCCGCATCTGGCCACGCCACCGACAAGCCATGCCTTCACCGCCTTGCCAAGCTCCGCTCGCTGCCGGCCATCATCGGGAGACGCCAGCGCCAAGTCCCGCTCCCTGCGTCCTCTGCATCGCAGCCGTGGCGAGACCTTTGCTTCTTCTGCGTTGACCACGCCTCCCCCACCTACCCGTTCGATCCAGCTGCATCACCTCGAGCGGCCTCCTCTGCGTGTGGCCCGCAAGTCGCATGGCCCAGCGCCTCCTCCCTCGTCTCGATCTGGGCCTTGGCCCATGGTGAGGCCACCCCAGAGCCCCTCCGTGTTTTTTTCTTCTGTTGGGCCAGATCTCAGATTCGACCCGATGCCTGTTTTTTTCCTCAGAACGAATTTCCTATTATCCAGAGAAAACCTATTTTGCAGAAAACCCCCTAAGCTTCATGCATATCATAACTCACCAACCGTGCATCGCATGTAAATAATTTATATATGTAAAATGACTAGAATTTCATTTAGTTTCATAATATCCAACTTTCATGCATGTTTACAATGTTTAAAATGATGTTTGTGTTTATTTTGCATAATGCCATGCTAAAATGCTTTAATTCATAACTAATTAATCGTAGCTCCAAATTTAATAAACTTTATATGTAAATGGGGTAGAAAAATGCCTAGTTTAACATGGTGAACTCTTCTTGCATGTTTAACAACTCTAAAACATGGTTTAGGGCAGAACAATACCAAATTCAAATATTGCATATGGGGATTTTCTGGAATTGTTGCTTGTTGTTCCGGCCTCATTTAAACTTGCCTAGATAGGTAGTTTTATTATGCTTCACCTCTTTACATGCTAACCAACATTTAATTTTGTTGAGTACATAAACGGGAGAGAACTAAATAAGTCATGTGGTGTTTCGTCAATATGCAACTCGTTGCATATTGAGCTCCACTTAACTTGTAGTGTTGCTTGTGCACTTTGCCATGCCATGCCTCATTAAACCGGACATGCATCATACTTGGTTGTGCATCCTGCCATGTTTATGTGATGGTTGTTTACTATGTTGTTTGCTTCTTTCTGGGTTGCTTCTCTCGTTAGCTTTGTTTTCGTTCCGGAGTTGTGAGGATCCATTCGACTACGTCCGTTTGTCTTCTTCATGGAATCTTTCTTCTTCCTTGCGGGATCTCAGGCAAGATGACCATACCCTCGAAATCACTTTTATCTTTGCTTGCTAGTTGTTCGCTATATCGTTATGTCGCGCTACCCGAGGGAGTCCTGGATTAGGGGGTCCTCGGACATCCGGACTATATCCTTTGGCCGGACTGTTGGGCTATGAAGATACAAGATTGAAGACTTCGTCCCGTGTCCGGGTGGGACTCTCCTTTGCGTGGAAGGCAAGCATAGCAATTCGGATATGTAGATCTCCTCCCTTGTAACTGACTCTGTGTAACCCTAGCCCCATCCGGTGTCTATATAAACCGGAGGGTTTAGTCCGTAGGACAACAACAATCATAATCATAGGCTAGCTTCTAGGGTTTAGCCTCTACGATCTCGTGGTAGATCAACTCTTGTAATACTCATATCATCAAGATCAATCAGGCAGGAAGTAGGGTATTACCTCCATCGAGAGGGCCCGAACCTGGGTAAACATTGTGTCCCCCGCCTCCTGTTACCATCCGCCTTAGACGCACAGTTCGGGACCCCCTAGCCAAGATCTGCCGGTTTTGACACCGACATTGGTGCTTTCATTGAGAGTTCCACTATGCCGTCACCATAAGGCTTGATGTCTCCTTCGATCATCGGCAACGATGCGATCCGGGGTGAGGTTTTTCCCCCGGACAGATCTTCGTATTCAGCGGCTTCGCACTGCGGGCCAACTCGCTTGGCCATCTAGAGTAGATCGAGAGCTACGCCCCTGGCCATCAGTTCAGGTTTGGAAACTTGAGCTATACTGCCGACATCCGCGGAGACTTGGTCTTCGACGGATTCGAGCCCGTGTCAGGTGCGCCGCACAGTCACGACGAGCATGACTTAGCTCTGCCGCCGGACAGTGTTTGGGAGATCACCCCTGTGGCAATTCCGGCCCTCGATCCGGAGCAGATCGGGCCGTTCGAGGATGGGTGGATGGACCCTGCCACAGAGGCTGCACACTCAGCGACGATAGAGCCAAATACTGACTTCACCTCCTACGAGACCTGTGTTGTCGGATCCTTGGATTCGTCCCCGGCCACGGGCTCCGAACCGCCTGCGTCCGTGCCTATCGAATCTGATTGGGCGCCGATTATGGAGTTTTCCTCCACGGATATCTTTCAGCACTCGCCCCTGGGCGACGTGCTAAATTCATTAAGGTCTCTCTCCTTGTCGGAAGGCCCTTGGCCGAACTATGTTCGGCTTGAGTGGGAAGCGGGCAACGAAGAAATTCGTTCCCCACCCACTTAATAGCCACTGTCGACGACTTAAACGACATGCTTGATTTCGGCTCCGAAGACATCGACGGTATGGATGACGATGTAGGATAAGAACAGGAACCACCGCCCACAGGGCGCTGGACTGCCACCTCATCATATGATATATACATGGTGGACACCCCCAAAGAAAGCGATGGCAATAAGGCAACAAAGGATAATCCCCTTGAGAAGCAATCTAAGCACCGGCATCAACAGCGCCGCTCCAAGCCTCGCCATAGCAAAACGGCGATACCGGCACAAGAGACAATAACGCTGCGGATAGCGCCGAAGACGAAGGCAATCCCCTCCAGCCAGGCCTCGAGCGGGAGGATGGGAAAGCTAGCCCTAAGGAACAGGTAGCAGACGAAGAATCAGAGGATGACAATTACATGCCTCTCTCCGAAGGCGAGGTGAGCCTCGGCGATGAAGAATTTATCGTGCCTGAGGATCCCGCCGAACAGGAGCGCTTCAAGCGCCGGCTTATAGCCACAACAAAAAGCCTGAAGAAAAAGCAACAACAGCTTCAAGCTGACCAAGATCTGCTAGCGGATAGATGGACTAAGGTCCTGGCGGCCGAGGAATACGAACTCGAGCGCCCAACCAAAAGTTACCCAAAGCGCAGGTTGCTACCCCAACTCGAGGAAGAAGCATTAAAGCCTACACTTCCAGCGTATGATGCGGTTGACCGGCCACCTCGTGGCCGAGACAAAGCGGCATGTCAGGCCGAAGTCCAGCCCGCACCCCGTCGCCAGGTAAACAAAAATACCAAGGCCCAGGATAACACGCAGGACCTACCAGACGTATTGGAAAACAAGGCAGGACATGCAAGATCGATCTACGGATCACGGGGGTGCGCCCCAATGCGTGACGACGACCGTCATGCCGGATATACTAAAAGCAAATCCAGCCAGGCCGAATACAACAGACAAGACTCGTATGAACTTTGTCGTGATATAGCCCGGCACAGAGGCGTCGCACACCCCCTATGCTTCACTGATGAAGTAATGGATCACGAATTCCCAGAAGGTTTTAAACCCGTGAACATTGAATCATATGATGGTACAACAGACCCCGCGGTATGGATCGAAGATTTCCTCCTCCACATCCACATGGCCCGCGGTGACGATCTACATGCCATCAAGTACCTCCCATTAAAACTCAAAGGACCTGCTCGGCATTGGCTCAATAGCCTGCCGGCAAACTCCATTGGCAGTTGGGAGAATTTGGAGGACGCATTCCTTGACAACTTCCAGGGAACTTATGTGCGACCACCGGATGCCGATGACTTGAGTCACATAACCCAACAACCAGGGGAATCAGCCAGGAAATTCTGAACTCGGTTCCTAACTAAAAAGAACCAAATTGTCGACTGCCCGGATGCCGAGGCCTTAGCGGCATTTAAGCATAACATCCGCGACGAGTGGCTCGCCCGACACCTTGGCCAAGAAAAGCCAAAATCCATGGCAGCCCTCACGACACTCATGACCCGCTTTTGTGCGGGCGAGGATAGCTGGCTGGCTTGCAGCAACAACACATCAAGAAACCCTGGCAATTCAGATGCCAAAGATAGCAACGGCAGGCCACGCCGCAACAGAAACAAGCACCGCAATAACGGCGACAACGCCGAAGACACGACAATTAATGCCGGATTCAGTGGCTCTAAATCCGGTCAGCGAAAAAAGCCATTCAAAAGAAGCAATCCGGGCCCGTCCAGCTTGGACCGCATACTCGATCGTTCGTGTAAAATTCGTGGCACCCCCGATAAACCAGCCAACCACACCAACAGAGAATGCTGGGTGTTCAAACAGGCCAGCAAGTTGAATGCCGAAAACAAGGAAAAGGGGCTGCATAGCGACGACGAGGAGCCCCGGCCGCCAAACACAGGAGGACAGAAGAAATTTCCTCCCAAAGTGAAAACGGTAAACATGATATACGCAACCCATATTCCCAAGCGGGAACGAAAGCGTGCACTGAGGGACGTCTATGCGATGGAGCCAGTCGCCCGAAAGTTCAACCCATGGTCTTCTTGTCCGATCACCTTCGATCGCAGGGACCACCCCACCAGTATCCGTCATGGCGATTCTGCTGCATTGGTCCTTGACCCCATCATTGACGGATTCCACCTCACTCGAGTCCTTATGGACGGTGGCAGCAGCCTGAACCTGCTCTATCATGATACAGTGCGCAAAATGGGTATAGACCCCTCGAGGATCAAACCCATCAAAACCACCTTTAAAGGTGTCATCCCAGGTGTAGAGGCCTGTTGCATGGGCTCAATCACACTGGAAGTGGTCTTCGGATCTCCGGACAACTTCCGAAGCGAGGAGTTAATCTTCGATATCGTCCCCTTCCGCAGTGGCTATCACACACTGCTCGACGAACCGCATTTGTCAGATTCAACGCGATACCGCATTATGCATACCTCAAGCTCAAAATGCCAGGACCTTGCGGGGTTATAACAGTTAATGGAAACACAGAACGCTCGCTCCGCACGGAGGAGCACACTACGGCCCTCGCAGCAGAAGCGCAAAGCAGCCTTATGAGGCAAACCGCCAATTCAGCGAAAAGACCCCGGGCACCTTCAAGCGAGTCAGGAGTACCCTACAAGAGGATCGCCAGGCACGTTTAGAGCTCGCCTAGCAATTCGGCCTCCGTTCTAGTCCCAGTCAAGCAGCAAAATTTGCGCCGCGCGTACATAATTACGCACTCAAGATACCATGGGCATAGGCGGAGGCACGACCATGGCATGGCCCACAATGCGGCTCAACTGCTTTAGGACCCGTATACCTTTAACATTTTCTTCCTTTCAGGCCCCTATTCTCTGAAGGCCCTCTCCGATCGTCTGATTATTGGACCTGTCACGGGAAGGAAACACCAAGGAAGCAAGAAGCTTTGACGTACAAGGGAATCCTCAGGTGGTCTCTGATAACGATCGATATACCTGTTTTGCATACCCACACGCAGCTTGACCTTGGATAGGACATGTCAAATAGTCCTATCTTTTACTTATTGCACTACATGTATGCATACGCTTTGACGTATCATCTAAATAACAATGCACATCATTAGCTCATTATTGCATTCCTTTATCTTTTTTCCCTGTCTGCTTATTTACGACAAATCGCACCCGTACATTCTGATACGACCAGTGCGCCAGGGGCTTCAGTGTACTCCATAACACGACATGAAAAGTCCAAACACTTTCGACAGTGCGACACCCCGAACTTATAGCATTATGCGCATCAGCTCCGAATCATGTCTTGGGTCAATAGTTGGGTTTTCCCGGCTCCCATGTTTTGGTACCTTACGTTCCGCTATATCGGCTAAGGTAGCACTTGGAGAACTACTGCGATTGTGTCCCAGTTCTTCCGGACGAGCACCTCAGTAGAGAAAGCCGAAAACTGACTGCCATGATGCGGCGAGAGCTGGTCGCTGTTCGAGAGGTCTCAAATCCTTAAAGATATTTTCCGCTTCGGGCGAGGAGTCGGCCTTGTCCGATTTAGGCGTACATAGCGCCCCAAGTTCGGCCTTCCGAATACTAGGGGCTTCGCCAAAATTTAAAATTGTAGACTTTTATGGCTAAGTGAGAGTGATAAAGCTTTATAGTCCGATTGCCTGGTTCGTTGTGCTGAACACCTCCTTCGAAGGACCCAAAACTGGGATAAAGAGTGGTCAGGTTTATCCCGAACACCTTAGTACTAGTTACATGGGGGCAGAAGCCGACGACTGGCCAACTCTCAAATTTTATAAACAGCCGCACTGTTGGGGATATTACTACTGGACGTAAACCGGCCAGGAGTAGCCGGATTAACTTTATGAAGATTAGAAGCCCATGAAGACCTAAGAATGATGGCGCTTTACAAAGGCCCAAGGCCCAAAGGCGAGCTAAGGCCTGTAGATGTAAACCAACCTTATTATGTAACTTGCATTGTAAGATAGGAAGGATAGAGACCGAGCCAGACACGTTTGTGATCCGGCCTCGGGACTCTGTAAACCGGCGAGCGTCAACTTATGTATATAAAGGGACGACCCGGCAGCGGTTTAGGGACAACACACAACAACTCGAGAGCCAGGCAAAGCGGATTCGCTCCCTGGTCATCGAAACCCTAGCAATACCAACACAAATAGACGTAGGCTTTTACCTTCATCGAAGGGGCCGAACTAGTATAAAAAACCTGTGTCCTTTGTCCGGTTTAACCCCTTTAAGCTAACCCGTAGCGATGGCTCCACGACTAAGTCCTTTCACGAGAACATCTGCTGTGACAAAACCACGACTGTTGGCGCCCACCGTGGGGCTGTCGCACGATGGTTTCGAGTTCTTGAAGGGCAGCTCCGAAGGACTCAAGGGATACGTTGTGGGCCGGATGACGAAGAGTCGTCGCGGCAAGCTCTCCATCAACGATGCAGGATGGGCCCGAGGCCGGTTCAGTTGAATATGGGTACCGGGCCCCCTTTGGCGGAATTCATGTCTTCATCGGTAAGATCGGCGAACCGGGCCCTGAGCCGGACACCTGCACCGACGTTATCAAGACGGCTCAGCGTGCAAGCCTTACCCCGGTTCAGCCCGCACCAAGGCATGTTTTCGTAGGTGTCATCCATGGAATGGAATATGAGGATGGACCGGCATCTGATGGGGAAGCCGTTGTCCATTCTAATTACGAGTATTCAACCGGAGAAACCGAGTCACTATATCAGCTGCAGGACGGCCGGATTAGTGGGAGTTCCGATGGCAACAATATTCTGGACCCCCTCGATCTGCCAAGCCAGGTCACGGTCTTCATGGCCGGTACACAACCAACACAACACTCTTCTACCACCGCGGCGATGTTCTCCGGTTCAGCAACAGCAACGCCAACAGGAGCAGGGGGCTCTGCGCCGCCTCCCGCTCAGGTTTTGTCTGATTTGTTCGACGCTTTGGCAACATTGATGGCCGCGGAGGTGGACACGACAGCCCGAGATCAACACAATGCGGAGATTGCAAAGGTGAAAGATCAGATAACTCAGGCTAAAGCGGACATGGCAGCAGAGAATGCCAGGATGGCTACAGAACGGGCCGAGTTGGAAGCTCAGGCCTACCGGCTTAGGTTGGACCATAATGCCTCAGATGAGGTCATGAGAAGGACATACCGGTTGCACCTCCCGCCGACTTATGAGCCAAGAAATCTCTTCAACACGCCAGGAGCCGGAACCAGTAACTAGCCAGTGGTAAACCGGACGGAGGCGCCGGGAACAGGAGCGCCGGTTCAGCCGCGCACGATGAACCCGCCTCGTCAGAACAACGTTGTGCCACAGTATGTTCCGACGCCCCCGGGGCATTACTCCAACCCGTTGGATAACATTGTGGCCGCCGCTTCACGATTGGCAGCCCTCCCAACTGACGGCGAGTCACTAGTGGCGGTTGAGGCACGACGGTCTAGAGAGCTCCTTCAAACAGCTTTAAACCAGCAGCAGGCTTATTCGCATAGTCGCGAGAGGATTCACTCCACCCCCCGTCCAAGTCGGAGCTACAGCAGACACGTTGAGGATGAACCAGCCATCAAGTAGTGCATGTCACCGTAACTCGCCGCGAGGACACAACCCGGCAGGTGGTGGAGCTAATGCGCAGGATGTGGTGGATCATGGTCGTGCACGTCGAGAAGCCGAGTTGGCAGCCCTGCACGCCACTCGTCAACCTACTCCAGTTCGCCCTACCACCTCAGTGGATCCCGGCATGGTCTTAAGTTCTTTAGGGATGCCGTGTCCTACCCCCGCTTTGTGTAATGTGCGACTGCCCAAGGATTTTTAAGGGACCTCGTAAGGTGCCCAATTACACCGCCGATTTGCAACCGGAGTCATGGGTGGAGAGTTATGAGATGACGATGGAGATGCTGGTCATGGATGAAGCAGTGTGTGCTAGATACTTCACCATGATGTTGGAGGGGACAGCTCGAACTTGGTTAAAGAGCTTACCAACTAACTCTGTCGGGTCATGGGCTGAGTTAAAACACCGGTTTATCCAGAATTTCAAAGATACATGCAAGCAACCTATGCCAATTGTGGACCTAGCCGCTTGTGTTCAAGAGGAGGGGGAGTCTACGATGCATTGGGTAAAGTGAGTCTCAGCTATTTTGCATTCATCAGACCGCATCAATGCAGATACATCAGTTTTGACGTTGGAGGGTAACTGCCGGTTTATGCCATTAAAATTGAAGCTAGGGAGGCTCAAGCATCACTGCAATGACATGTCAACCCTTATGGCTACTCTGGTGAAATACGCCGATTCAGATAGTACCAAAGACCCTGAGTCTAAGGATGACAAATCGGGGAAAGGGAAAAAGAATGGCAATACCAGGGGGCAGCAGCACAATCCGGCAGGTCATGGGAATAACGGTAAGCACAAGGCAGACAATAGTTTGGACTTCGTGGCTAACACCAATGTGCAGGACAACGGTCAACGTCGTAAGGGTAAATAGCCCCAGAGGGGCGGAGGGTCAGGCCCCAATCTGGAACGCTTGTTAAATCAGCCTTGTCCAAAGCACGGATCGAAGGAAAGGCCAGCTTCATGAAGGAAATATGCCCTAGAGGCAATAATAAAGTTATTATTTATTTCCTTATATCATGATAAATGTTTATTATTCATGCTAGAATTGTATTAACCGGAAACATAATACATGTGTGAATACATAGACAAACAAAGTGTCACTAGTATGCCTCTACTTGACTAGCTCGTTAATCAAAGATGGTTATGTTTCCTAACCATGAACAATGAGTTGTTATTTGATTAACGGGATCACATCATTAAGAGAATGATCTGATTGGCATGACCCATTCCATTAGCTTAGCACCCGATCGTTTAGTATGTTGCTATTGCTTTCTTCATGACTTATACATGTTCCTATAACTATGAGATTATGCAACTCCCGTTTACCGGAGGAACACTTTGGGTACTACCAAACGTCACAACGTA